>NW_025999853.1:30178681-30188024 GCF_001458135.2 Marmota marmota marmota
TCCGCCTACCTTGCAGGCGCGGTTGGTGGCTCTGCCCCTCCGCGGGCCGCTGGGCCTGTTCTGCCGGTGGTCACAGTTCCGCCTACCTTGCAGGCGCGGTTGGCGGCTCTGCCCCTCCGCGGGCCGCTGGGCCTGTTCTGCCGATGGTCACAGTTCCGCCTACCTTGCAGGCGTGGGGGGAGGGGGCTCTCTGCTTGATATTTGATTTCACCAGCCCAACATCAAGTTCCAGGGCAATGTCTCATACTTACTATCCTGTTCTACTCCCAGAAAATGGAATCTTGCACTGTGCTATGCTACCTTTGGTTGGGATAAGGTTGTAAAGGCAGACCCTTGGCCACTTATAGTGATACTGTGCTAGGTTCTATCTGTGTATCACAGATACAAGGACCTACAGAGTCTCAGGGGGCGTGCCAAAGTTCAAGCCACGGCTGGCAGTGCTAAACATGAGTCTGATCTGTGCCTGGTTCTGGGGTAATTCTATAGCCCAGTCTGTGAGCACTGGCCTGCATACAGGGCCTTCAGTTCCTATGGAATATGGGGTCTCACCCTGGCATGCCTCCGTTACAAACTCTGAGACAGCCCTGTGCTAGCTTTCCTGCTGTCTTTCCAGCAGTAGGAGTCATTCTCCCAGTTCTGCTGCTGAAGTTGGAGGAGGAGTGGGGTTTTCAGTCAGCCCACCTGGCTTATGCAGTTCTAGTTGCTCAGTTCATAGTCCACCATCAATGGCCTGGGGGTGGAAGCTATGGGACTTTACACAGCACTTGGTTTCACAGTGGCAGACCTGGTACTAGGTTTTAAGATGAGGCCTCAGCTTAATTCCCTCTCTGTCCCACAAGAGGCAGATGTCTCTCTGTACCTCCCACCTTCTTAAACAGGGCCTTTTGTTTCATTATAGTAAACGCAGGCACTGCGGTCTCCTACCTGATGTCTTTAGCTCTTGTGAAAGTAGTCTGGTGCACGAAGAGCTGTCTAGTTGGTTGTGGTTGTGAAGAGACAAACACTGGAGGATTTTTCTCAGCTGCCATCTTATTCTGCCTAACATTCATTCTTCTAGTTCTGACTCAGGGTTTTTACTTCATTTCCTGTCTTTCTTAATGTGATCCCTAGACTGAAAATTATGTTATGTTACTTTTTTCAGCAAAGATTTCATCGCTATTTTTGGCTCAGTTCCATTTCACTTAAATGAGGTAAAAAAAAAAAAAAAAAGAAACAAATTATGTGTACTTGACATTTTTATAAATACATGTAAAGTACTTAAATGAATAATGTATGTTTTGAAGAATTTGTGGTAAATACCTTATAGATGAGAGCTATTAAAGTTGAGGAATGCAGAAAAAAAAAACAACTAAGGTCTTTGAGAAAAGAAAGATATTACTTATAAATGTAAATTCATAGTTCGTAAATCATAACTAAAATATCTATGTTGCTATTCAAGACATGTAATTCTACAACTGATTTTACAATATTTCATATACTTTTTGAGAGAATATTTCAACCAATTATCCTTTTATCTTACTAGTTGTAAAGGAGAAGGAATATATATTTTTAATCTATTCCTATGAAAAATTATTATATTAAAAGGAGATGGATGGTATAATTAGAGCACTGACTTCCTACAGCATATTAAACTTTAGGGTTTTGTGTTTAAATTACAACCAGTTTGTAGTTTTCAAAAACTCTTTCCTTTTATTATCTATCAAAAGCAACATGAAAGCCATTACCATCATCAATACCAACCTATTTTCCATCTTTATCCTTTATGAAAGAAAAATACATATTCCCTGAAACACTAAAATGATATAAAACCCTTTTATTGGAAGATACAGAGCTACACTAGTGTGAATCTGTTAGGGGTGGGGGAGACAGCCAAACCAAAGAAAAACAAAAATGAAATTATAGAGCTCAGAAGCTAATCAGAGTTTGCTAGCTGTAGTGGATATTTGTCATGTTTGGTTTACATTAAATCATTCAAATTTCTTTTGCATGTTGGGGAATTTCCTATGAGACTTATCATCCTATGGTAGATACCAAGACTCATTGTGCTCCTATGGCAGATCTGCCATTTTGACACACCCTTATGAGAGAGTCACAAGGAACAAGAAGAACCTTGATGAGACACATAGGCCTCTACAGGATCCACCAGTCAGTGATCATGGTCGTGGAGGAGGGAGGTAGCAGTGGTAGAAGTTTATGGTCAGGTCATTGGCTTTATTGGTGCAAACTGTGTTGATTCTGATCACTGACTATTAGTACTGGTTGTGTGTAATGATGATCTCTTTTCTATAACAATTTACATAACATGATTGTGGGCTTCTCCTGGCTGGATTTTTACTCTCTGGAAGATACTTTGAACTATTAATATATTTAAATTTTTTTTCTGCATTGTTTTCAATTGAAAACATTGATAAACTAAGCAACAGTTCTCTAATTGTATTTAAATTCAGTCTTCTAGGTCTGGTCTGACTTACCTGCTTTTCTTTTTGTTTAAACATTTATCACCTTCAAGCAAGTGTACATTTTATGTATTATGCTTATTACTTATTGCCTACTTCACTAATATCTTGCTGCAAAATGGAAACTCCAAAGGGTGTAGAAGAGTTGACAGTCTGTTTGGGACATTGGTGCATCCTCAGTGGTCCAATCCTCAGTACCTGGCACACAGTCAAGGGTCAATACTTAATTTTTGAATGAATATGTTTACAAACATAATATTGATTTATCTTTGTGCTTCTAGAAGATCTATGTAGAGATGGCTCCTAACAAATGGAATAGAAATATGCTAGAGCAAGTTTCCTTTTTTTTTTTTTTTTTTGGCATTCAGGTGAGCCCAGTAACTTAAATTAAGGGAATCCTGGGTCTCAATGAAGGAGTTACCCTTTCTCCCACTAATTTGCCTTGATAAGAGAAAAATCCACTGCTTTTGTTCTATTAAAATACTTTATTACCGGGCTAGAGCTATAGCTCAGTGTGTAGAGTACCTGCCTCTCACGTGTGAGGCACTGGGTTTGATCCTCAGCACCACATAAAAATAAATAAATAAAGACATTGTGCCCATCTATAACTAAAAAAAAAAATATTTAAAAAATACTTTATTACTTATACAGGGGTTCCACTGAATGTCCTTATACCTAAGTATGAATCATCTAAAAATCTTATTAGCATTAAAACATTATCAAGTAAATGATTTTTTTGAATGCATTATGATGCAAGTTCACTGTATATCATAAGGCCCTAGGAAAAAATGAAAGAGTTGACATAAATATAGGAAGCATTTGCTCAATAAAATTGAAAGAAACTATTAAGTATTTCAAAATTATGTTCAGAAATAAAGGCATTTTAAGAAAGTTAATGAATTTCTCCTCACCCACATGAACGTCAAATCATTTTCTTCTAACATGGTTTAAAATTGGATTACTTGGGGCTGGGGATGTGGCTCAAGTGGTAGCGTGCTCGCCTGGCATGTGTGCGGCTCCGGGTTGGATCCTCAGCACCACATACAAACAAAGGTGTTGTGTCCGCCGAAAACTAAAAAATAAATATTAAAATTCTCTCTCTCTCTCTCTCAAAAAAAATTGGATTACTTTTTTTTTTCTCTTTGTAGAATGGAAAGTAGATTCTGAAGGACTGGGGATAAAACCTACAAAGTATTTGGCCAAGTATGGATTATTGTCTGTGTATAAAATTTATCTTAGTAAGAGTATCAAGTTAAGAGAGGGAAAGTAAAGGAAATGCAAAAAGATAATGCAAATACATTTATTGTACATCACAGTGGGCCAGAAATTGTGCTAAGTGCTTTATAAATGTCCCTTTACACATGTCATTTGACATAATCTCCATCATGACTTTTAAACATAGCTATTATTATCATGTTTATTATTATTGATGAGAAAACTGAACCACTGAGAACCAAGTCCATGAAGTTAGTAAACGGGAAATTTACAAATATCTGACTTTAAAGCTGTTGTTTGGATTGCACTGCACAGACACACTAAAAGACAAGGCTAATGGAGATTTAGCATCTGGTCTTTTCTTACCTCTTATTGATGATAGGAGAGATGATCTCTTATGTAGGTCTGAAAATTCTCAAAGGACTTGAAGAAAACTACCACGATGCTTTAGACATGTCAGTTGTCATGGCACAAGAGAATTGTGATAGAAAGGGATGCTGATTACTCAAATCCAAGGAAATTAAACTGTGCCAAGAGTTTAAATTTAATTAAAAACACATTTTCATCCCGGGCAATCTCATTTGCATTCTTGGACTTCATTCTTTTAACAACATAAATATACGATCAGATAACATGACAAAGAAGTAAAGGAGAGTGATGGGATGAAAGGACATATCTTTATTTACTTCGTAAACTTCATAAACTAGTTCCTAAAATTTCATTTTCTGGTAAATAATCCTCACTCTGGTTTTCTAAGGCATTGCTTCTAAATAAAATCTTCGTCTGAATAACAAGTTATTCTTTATGAAATTTCCTATGTAAGTCAAACTAATTTTCTCCCTAGATAAAGCTCTTTCTCAGTATGACCTAAGCCCCATGAAATACTCCCAAAGAGACTAATCAAACTGCATCAATTTGAGATAGTATGAATTTGACTTTCATAGGAAAAATTTACAAATTTGTGTTTGCAAATGTAATTAATTTCAATAAAACTACATATTATAGTACATTTCCAATAAAATTTTAAGATGTTGCTGTTGAAGATGTTATTTAAAAATATTCTCACCCCATAGAATATTTTCCATAAAACCCATATATTCCAAGAAATACTTCATAAAAATAATTATACACGAGTCATTGCACACATCTGTAAGTTTTTAAAAATGCTTTATATGTCAGCTCAGTACATTTTAGTCTAAAAAAAGAAATAAGTAAACACAAAGATATTCAAAGAAGTTTCAAGTGTGATAGCAGTTTTTCTTCCAAAGGAGAGATGGAAATGTTTCCCCTATATTTCAAAACTGAAAGCATGATCCAGAAACTGAACTTATTACCAAAGCTTAATGAATCCCTTCTAAACTAATTTTGACTAATCAAAAGATTAGAAGATATTAATTGTATGTACCACACATTAGCAATATTTTGATTTTGCCATTAAACAACAATTATAATTATTTTCCAAACTTATAAGGAAAAAAATAACAATGAAACTGAGTTAGACCAAATGTGCCTTTCTCTGAAGGTTAATTTTACATTTCATACAATCTTAAGTCCTAACTATACCAGTGAACTACCAATAGGTCTTTGGCCATCACTAACTTCAATCTAGTGAAACTTGATGTTTTATAGGTGGGTTTCAAAAACTGTAGGAGTAAATTATTTGAACCTTGGAGCTATTCCTATCTGGATATATTAGTACAACAAGGAGTTGAATGTGTTTAGTATCTTACTGTACTGTGTGATAGTGTGCTTTTATAAAGAATTTAAGAATGTTTAGATCTTCATGGTTCCAACTTATACATCAAAGTTGGGAGATTAAACATGTGGGAGGTAATGTAGTAGAATGAAGAAACATTATTAAAATCAGTAAGAAATGATTTTGAATTCTGAATTAGTATTTATTCTAATAGCTCTGTGACAGTGGAGAAATTGATTAATCACTTGGAGTCTTAGAAAAGTAGGAAGAGGTTTATACCATAAACTTTTGGAAGCCAATCTCTAGTTCTCATTCTAGGGTCCCCCCCTTTCTCAGCTAAGGAGAACTTCCCACACTGTGAATTCCTCATCTTCCACCAGAGAAAACTCTGCCTTTAAAGGATTAATGTGATCAGGCTATGTCCACTGAATACTTTTTCTATTTTCAAGTTCACTGTGCCATAAATATATATATGATTTCATAAGAGGAGAAAAGTACATCATATTCACATATTCAAGAATAACAAAATATATGCCCACCAGAGAGATGGGGAATCTTGAGGAATATCTTAGAATCCTAACTACCACAATTGAAGAGTAATACTAAATTGAAGAGTAATACTAAATATGTATTATGTAAAATCTAAGCTATAATTTTTTTGAAGAAAACACAGGACAAAATCTTCCCAGTATCAGGGTAGACAAACATTTCTGAAGCAGGATATGTTAAAATACTAACTTTAAGTATTAAAAACAATAAATTTGACTTTATTAAAATTTTAAAATTCTGTCATTTGAAAGTTTTATGAAAATTTTAAAAATGAAGATTAGAAAATTATATTTACAATATATATCTTAGAAAAGTACGCAGATTATATAAGGGAGCCCTTATGACTTAATGATATAGGATCAACAAATTAAACTTGCTATGCCATACAGTTATTCAATAAGCACATAAAAGGTAACAATTTTTAGTAATTATTTTGAAGAGTGGCAGAATATGCCAGCCCAAAATATTCCATTTTGGCATAGGGACAATTTTAAGTTAAAGACACTTAAAAAAATAGCAGATGTAGGAAGGGCACTCTGACCTTCCTTTTTCTTCCTAAAAACAGGAGAGGCAACTCATGTGAAAGACATCCTCCTTATACCAAAAGGAAGAAAGACATTCTTATCACTGAAGACTGGGAACCAAAGTGAAGGAAAATCCATACCAATAAATCTTGATAAACAGTCCTGGATCTTGATTCTCACTTCCCCATGATTAACTGCTCTAGCCCAGGTCCCTTTGTTTTGTCATGTTTACTACTCTGTCCAATTTTACATACATATGAGCATTTAGCTCTACCTACTTATTTGGGTCTCCAATTTTCTATTGCGGTTCTCATGAATGTGGAAAATCTCTACATTTTTAGACTTTCTCTGGAAAGCTTTTCTCCTATTAATCTGTCTATGTCATCCTAAATCTTAGGCCAACTGTAGATCCTGAGTGGATAGAGGTAAAGTTTTGCCTTTTCTTCAATTTCATCATGATCCTATCATATATTCACACACACACACACACACACACACACACACATGCACAAAAAAAGTGGGGGAGTCTATCATTACAAACACTGAAACACACGTATTTTCAAAATGAGGAACTGGAACTCTTCTGCATTGCAGATGGGAATATAAAATAGTAAAACCACTTATTTATAACAACTGGCAAATCTTTATTTTAAAAAAGTATACCTACAGGGTAATCAGAAATCCTATTTCTATGCATCTAAGATTATTCAGATTGCTGGCCAAATTCAGTTTCTTGTAGTTTCAGGACTGCAGTTTCTCCTTCCTGGCTAGCTATTCAACTTGGGGTGGCTCTTAGGTCCTAAAGGCTACCTTCATTCCATGACACTTGCCCACTTCATCTTTAAAGGTATCCATGGTAAGTGAATCACTTCATGTTTTAAATCTCTGACTACTCTTCTGTGGACCAGCCATTAAAAATCCTCTTCTTCATTAGAACAAATTTTAAAATTTTAAAAAATCCTCTTCTATGTTTCAGTTGGCTTCACTGGATTAATACCTTTTGCCATAGAATGGAACATAATTACAGAACTGATACCACATCCACAGGTTCCACCTACACTCAAACAGGGAGGGATTTTATTAGAGGAAGGACATTGAGGGAGGTTCTTAGAATTCTGCTTAGCATAGCAAGTAAACCAGTGATCAATTTATCCCATGAAACACATCTCAGCAATAGAAAGACAACTGGTACATACAATGGTTAAGCAATAAAAACATTATGCTCGATGAATGAGACCAAACATTAAAAGGGTGCATGCAGTATGATTCTATGCAAATAAAATTCTAGAAAATGAGAACTTCATCTATGGTGACAGAATGTGAGTGGTTGCCTATAGTAAATAAAACTATCTGTATGGCACACTGCTACCATGATTTAAATAGGCATATATGATTAAATAAACATTTATAGACAACTAATTTCACACAAAATTAACTCATTTATGTTTAAGCTCATTTATAATCATATCTAGTGTTAAATTAGGAAGAATTCTTAACTGAAAGTCATAATTTTTTTCTATATTTTCATCTAATAACTTTGTTATTTATATTTAGGTCTTTAATCATGTTCCTTTGGATACTGTGGCATATATTGATTTTTCTATGTATACTTCTTCACCAGCCTGAGTAAAATACTCTCCACTCAGGCTGGTGATTTTTGTTTTCCTATAAATACAGTCATTTTATCTGCAATGACAATGTGTGATCTCATTTCTATTTCACTGTCTTTCTCTTTTTACTACATTTTCATGAACTTTCAGCGATTGGGGATATAGCTCAGTGGTAGAGTTCTTGCCTAACATTTTATAAAACTTTCAGAACCATATTGAATAATATTAGTGATAGTGGATATGCATGTCCTATTGATGAGTGGATTGAAAAAATGTTTTTGTTGTTCCAAAATTGAATATGAAGGTGTCTCATTATTAAAAATAAAGGTAGTGATTCAATTAGTTGAGAAAATGCAAAACATTATTTTTATTCCTTTTAAATATAACATGCACATTTTCACATTGTTAGGGAAAAGTTAATTGTGCTAATTAAAGGCAACTCATTCAACTCAGAGTTGGCTGTGGGTGGGAAGAAATTGGACCCAAACCCTGCATCTGTATTTCCTGGTCTCCACTGAGGTGAGGCACATTCCCATCTTATTGTTCACATCATTGGGAGAACCACCACCTTTTATGGCTCTGTTGCTTCAATATGGCCTCTAGACACAATGACCTCCTCATTCTGTTTCTAGGTTTTGGTCTGTGTTTAAAGACTTCCTTCCACACACTGTGGAATTGGGAGTATGTCCCTCTTCCATTAACATGGCAACTTTTCTTCAGTCCCCTGTTAGAACTGACTCTACAAAGTGTTCTATCTCCTGAGTTACTCAACAGGGAGGAGCTATTCTGCCCCTCAAACTTCCTTAACTTCCCTACTATTTCTGTCACTTTCACCTGAAAATCTAGTTTTATCTTCTTCAAATTGTCTGCCCTTGACATTAATCACACTCATTTTTTTCTTCCTTCCATCTTCCCTTCCTTCCTCATCTTATTTTTTTTTCTTCCTTTATGGGGGAAAAATTATTTTTGTTTGTTTGTTTGTTTTAGTTACTGAGGATGAACCCAGGGATGCTTTACTACTTAGCAACATTCCCAGAATTTTATTTTCTTTAAAATTTATTCATTTATTCTAATTTGTTATGCATGACAGCAGAATGCATTTCAATTCATAAGTACACATATAGAGCACAATTTTTCATGTCTCTGGTTGTACGCAATGTACAGTCACACCTTCGTGTCTTTATACATGTACTTAGGGTATGTCCATCTCGATCTACCATTTTTTCTACCCCCATACCCCCTCCCTTTTTCTCCCCCCCCCGCCTCTATCTAATTCTACATTTCTCCCATCTC
>NW_025999853.1:30188049-30250151 GCF_001458135.2 Marmota marmota marmota
TTCCATTTACCTTCAAGCCATGATTTTATTCTTTTTTAATTCTGAGTAATATCCATTGTGTATATATTACCACAGTTTCTTTAATCCATTCTATCTGATTGAAGGGGTATCTGGTTTGGTTCCACAATTTAGCTATTGTGAATTGTGCTTTGCTATGAATCATTGATGTGGCTGTTACCTTTTTTTTTTTTTTTTTTAAATTTAGAGACAAGGTCTCACTAAGTTCCTTGTGGCCTAAGTTGCTGAGGCTGTTCTTGACTTTGAGATCCTCCTGTCTCAACCTCCCAAGCTAGGAAAACAGAAGTTTTCTCATCAAAATATTCTTCCCTTCTGTGATATGTGAGTCTTTACTAAATTATATATATTCTGTTTTTGTCATATCCCAGTGCCTAGACCCAGGCCTGGCAGCTGATATTAAATAAATATTTGTAAGTGTATGCCTATAATCCCCGTGGCTCAAGAGGCTCAGGCAAGAAGATTGCAAGTTCAAAGCCAGCCTCAGAAATTTAGCAAGGCCTTAAGCAACTTTGCGAGACTCTGTCTCCAGAAAAAAAAAAAAAAGGACTGGGATGCAGCTCAGTGGTTAAGCAACCCCTGGGTTCAATGTCTAGTACAAAATTATATATACATATATATACATATATAATTTTGTACTAGACATAAATATATTTAACAAAAAACAAAAATAATATATGTGTGTATATATGTTATATATGTATATAATATATATGATATATAATATATACTTATATACATATATAATAGATATATATTATATATCATATATATTATATACATATATAATATAACATATATACACATATATATCTTTCTTGATATATATTATATATGTATGTAGGTATATATTATATATGTATATAGGTATATATTATATATTGTATATATTATATACATATATAACATATATACACACAAATATTATTTTTGTTTTTTGTTAAATATATTTTATTTGTGTTATATATGCATTATATATCTAATCTATAGATATAGATATCTCTCTTTATATATAGAGATATAGATATATATCCTTTACTTTTGCTCCGGTTCTACCATGTTTTATTTGCATAACTTTCAACCAGTTACTTCATTCCAGATTCTTGCCTCATCTGCAAAGTAGAAGTAATAATCTAGAACTATTATAGTAAGTAATTTGAGAAATGAGAAATCGTTATACAAATTGGAAAGTTACACAAATGTTTGTCTGTGTTATTATTACATGCTAACTGTCCCAACAGAATTTATGCTGAAGTAATTTGTTTAAGAACTCAAAGAATGCAAACATTGAAGACAGAATTCCAGCAGAAGTGTGTTAGGTCATAGGCACAAACTGTCCCTCGAGCTTGTATTACAGACTACTGTGTTTGTGGTGGCCCTCACCACAGAGGGTACAGGAAAGGATGAACAGTAGGTGGCACAAGGTAAGATAGGGTAACAATTCAAGAAAAGACAGGAAGAGCAATAGCAACAGTATTTCCAGGCTACACAACTCATCCTTTCACGGATCCTCTCAACCCACTTCCTCTTCCCTCAGTTTGTATAGACAGGATACTACTGTGGCAGTATGTTCTAACTGCTTCCTAATGTGGAGAGTACAAAGTACTCTCACTTGGTATTACCAGATCTTTCTTGATATGAAGATCAGTTCTTATCTCCCTGAAGAGCCTGTCACCTCTGACTGTAGTGTTTTTCTGTACAGGTATTATAGAATTCTTATACTTCCTTTCTTTCCATGGCCTACAACATTTTGCAAGAAACTAGCCCTTGTACTAAAGGCTATAGAAACACATGTCATGTTACACAGTTATAAAATCTTAATCTGCTCCTTTCTTCACCCAACTCTACATTTTATAGTATCTTCTCCATGATGTGCCTTTAATAAGTATATATTCTCTACATACTCAGAGATGTTGTCCATGATGCCAAGAAGGAGATGCTAAAATTGTATCAATCACAATCCTATTCCCTGACCTGGCTGAACATAGCTAGGAAGGAAGAAAATAAAAGGAGGGAAGAAACAAGGATTTTTAGGACATAATTGATTTATTAGTAGACCACTTGGGGACAGGTTCTGATGGCTAAGGGCTAATAGACAGATTCACACTAAAAGATGTAATTAACCATAAATATGTTTACTAGCTGTGAAATTGATTCTCCTGTGTGGGTTTCCTGGGTTGCAGTTGGTTCTTTAAAGTTCACTTAATAAGACAGATAAGTACTCATCATTCTGTTTTGTTCAGACTACTAAAATTATTCAGCTATCCTCTGTAAAAGTCTTTTTTGTACATATTTGTTTTTCAGGTGACAATGTTTGAGAGGTAATGAGGGGGGAAAAGAAAGAATAAGGGTCTTAGAAAAAGTCAGTTGCAAGCCCACAGCTGCTCTAGTGTCATGTGAAGATTTGAACTCATGAACATCTCACTGCAAAGTTCATCCACTTAGTGAGCAATTAATAAATGTGTTAAAGGTTTTTAAAAATGAATAAATATTTACTATAGAACACCAGAGAGAGAAAAATAATTAAGAAAATGGATGAGTGATGCAAAGAAAGAGGAGAACATATTAAAGAGAAATTCAAGAGACCATGAAAAATAATCAGGAAAAGGGAAAAGAAAAAATAAGTCATGTGCTTCTAAATTTATCTTCCAGTTGCAATGTTATACCACATACCAATCTCTTTCATAGGTTCTTTTCCACTGACTTCAGTGTAAATCCTACAAACTAAAAAGATTGTTGCTTCTTTAAACAATTATCAGTAATTCTTTATTATAAGATTGTGATGATGTCATTACTTGGCATGTGTATTTATATGTGCTAAATGTTAAGATGCAAGTGTATTAGAACATTAAAACATATTCCATCATCTGATAGTAACATTATTGAATTAAAATACTCTCAAAGACACACATTATAGCAATTTATATTTCAGCTGGAGAAAACACATACTCCCTTGCAACCTCTGTGAAATAAATATCCAACCTTTATATCTGTAAAGTTTCTGAAGTTTGCACTCATAGGTAGATCTATAATAGAAAATGTCTACAGGAAGATTTATATGCACTCACTATAATATTTATATTTATTTATATGCACTCACTATATTAGCATTTCTCAATTAATTTAATGATCCCAATTTATAATTATTCATCCTTTATTATAGAACACATGCTATATCTTGTCTTATGGAATTTTAAGGGGCATAAAATTCTTCCATTCCACAAGGCTTAATCATAATATGGACAGCACAAAGTAATTTCAAAATAAACATCCAAAACATGTGACACTAATTAAGTAATCTGTACATTTCTAACAAACATGTTAACTGCTAAGTGTGACACTGTCCTAGGCACTTGGAGCATAAAAGTAAATAAAATCAGATCCTGTCCTAAAGATACCTGTAACAGAAGGAGACAGGCTGTCACAATTGATGAGATGATTGTAATGATTTATATATAATACAAATGTACACTTTACTTACATTTAATACATTTTATTACATTTTATATTAGATTAGATTTATATAGTAATAAAATATGTGATAACAAACAACTATTTTTTGAGAAAATGGCTTTTGTCAGATACCACAGTAATTGCCTTAAGTTATCTGACTTAATTGTAATGGTTCCGAAAGTTAGAAAATACCATCTGATTTTACTAATACTGAAAGCACTCTGCAGACCAGTATAAATTTCTTATTGGTGCTGAGTGGTACCATTTAGGGCTTAAGTGTTTGGACTCTATATTCAGGGTTCAAATTTCTGCTACATTACCAATTTATGCCTTGGGAGATGCATCAGTAAAACAAAAGGGATAATAAGAAAACTAACTGTATGCAGGGGTTAAGAGTAAGGATTACATCAGTGTTGTATTTCAGGCAGGGCCTACCATGTGTGGGAAAGCCAGCATTTGCTCAATCTATTTCTCTAACAAAACCAATAGAAATAATTGGTAACTGAATGAAGCAAGAATGAAAATTTTCACATAGAAAAAAATAGCTGTGAAAAGCTTAACTTTTTTTCTTTCTTATTAAATGATCAGGCAGTTAGGAGTAGCTGATGCAGACAGAGGCAAAGTGGGTGAAGGACGTATATATGTAAAAAAAAATTCACTAGGGTACCATGTTATAAGATCAGCTGTGATAAAAATGTGATTTGACTTTTGTGGTTTCAGATAGCAGAGAGAGAGGGTGAGCATTAAGAATGTGGATAGCAGAGATACTGGAGAGAAGAAGGCCCATTTTATTTTAATTTAAAAAACAAAAACTTGAAACCACTGCTTTCATTTTTTTTAAATTTTATTTTTAAGTGGCTCATAAAAATCATACATACCTATGGGGTCCCAGGTGATGTTTCAATATAAATATACATTGTATAATATTAAAATGGGATAAGCATATCCATCTTTTCAAACACCTATCATTTCTTTATGGTGAAAATATTTAAGTTTTTTTATTTTGAAATATACAGTATTTTTTCATCATTGATAGTCTTCTTACTGTGCAATAGCACACCAGAAATTTATATTCCTATCTAACAAGCTTTTCCCCATCCCCCTCTACTACCACCTACTCTCCCCAGCCTCCAATAACCTACTTTCAACTCTCAACTTCTATAAGATCAACATTTGTAGATTCCACATATGAGTGATATCATGCCATACTTATCTTTCTGTGCCTGGCTTACTTCACTTAACATAATGATCTCCAGTTCCATCTGTGTCAATAATGACAGGATTTCATCCTTTTATGGCTAAATAGTATTCTCTTCTGTATGTGTACCACATTTTCTTTATCCATTCTTCAGCCTGTTGGCTGAGATCAAGTGTACTATCTGTCTAATAAACTTCCACTGTTACTTATCAGGAAAACTTTATTTAATCTGTCAACTCTGAAACAGTCTTCATGAAATCCATGATTCCTGATGTATCTTAAGGCTTCTATGAGCAAATACTTTAATCAGTTTTGTTTCCCATTAAAACAATTGATGAGTGACTATTTCTTGGTCCATAATGGAAAGCTAATACAAAAGATATACTTTACTCAATTATGTCAAAAAGGTATGTAATTCAAAAGATCAATGCAATTTTAATCTTCTAGGCCACTGACCCAATGGTGGCAATACTTTGTTTGATCAAACAATTATAAAGAGATTAAAGAAAGGATGTGGGAGCCAGATGGACCTGGGCTTCTGTGCCTACAGCATATTCTTGGTGAAGTTGATTAACTTTGCTTTTCACTATCCTTATCTGTAAAATGGGGACAGGCCTTCCTTTCTGTGGTTGACAAGAAAATTGAATCCTTGTATACATGAAAGTATCCAAAGAAGCGATTATCAGTTATTTTTGCTTAACATATATTCGTTACCTTAACCATCTTCCAATAATTGGAGTGGGGATTTTTTTCTGTTCTACTATTCATTACCATTTTTAGATGTTAAGATCAATGATGAAATTACAGTATCATAGAAAAATAAAAGAAACACTGTAAAAGTAATTAACTAATGTCTTTATGTTCAGCCACATTTAATTGACCATCATATTTGTAAGTTTATATACAAACGTGTGTGTGTATAAAGAAACAGACAGTCAAATGGAGAGCAATAGGGATGGGGGAAGGAGGAGGTGAAGAAAGAAGTTGTTAAAGTTGTTTCTATATGTTAAATGGTCAGTTAAAAGAAGAAATTCAAAGTTTAGAGCAGTACAAAGTATAGTCATCACTCAGTATGCCCCATCACCAATAATAATTTTTAAAGTAATATAAAGTCGTCACAACTATCTTATATTTGACTCTCTGCCTTACTACAATGGGAGTACACAAAAAATCCAGATAACCCACCATGCCCAGACTCCGTCTGGTTTTGCAATCCTTCTATAATCCTGGCTTCCTTTTGCCATTAATTCCTCGTGTCCACTAATCCATAATGTGTACCTTTTGCTTAAATGATGTCATTCTTTCATCATCCCACCAATGTGTCATATTTTTCTGGATTTTGTTTCCTGAACCATGTAATTCCCATAGCTGAAAGGTCTTCTTTTCAGTGATCCTCTCACTATTTACCAAAATCCAGTCTGCTTGAAGAAATCAAAAATCACTGTGTCCATAGAATTATATTGGGTTATTTCCAACACTAGTTTGTCAAATTTTGATACATAACAAATGGACAATTTTTTACTAACATAGTAAAAAATTGAGAAAAAAATCTCATCATCATTCCTGAATATGAAAGTCCTGAGTAACAGTACTCTAATTACTAATATTCTTTGTTATATTAGAGTGTCCAAATAAAGTTTATATCTCAGATTCTGGAGAGAAAATCTAATTTCAAATATCTGTTGGCTATTCCTGTACACCATTAAAATGTTTTCAAAATTCAGTTGCCACACCACTGAAACTACCTTCCCCAGACTGTTTTTCATGCCCAATAACTGGATAAAAAAATTATTGGAACATAAATCCTGATTTGGGTTTTGTAACATATGGTCATACATTTATATCACACAATATAGCACTTAAAAATAGATGAAATTTGCATAATTTGCATAGACTCTCATACATGCTTGCCAATATCTTCAGGCTTTTTTGTATTACCCCCTTATGTATATTAAAATTCTGTGATTTAGGAATCCCACCTACCGCTCATCTGATACAGAACAGGCTCCGACATTGCTTGCTGATTAACTCAATTAATTGTTCCACTGATAGAATAGAAAAATATAAAACAGAATGAGATTTCTACTGGAGAAAAACTAAAGTTGATAATTTAATTAATAGTTAATAACACAAGTCATTCTGAAAATACTCTGCTAAAGTAACAATAGACCAAAGAAGAAACCTCCATGACTAAAGTCAATTTTTCCTGAATATTTATGAATTTTTATTATCCTATATAAATGATATGAAAACAGTACCTAATTCTGCAAATAGGAGATTTTGCTTCCTCCTGCATCAAGAAGCAACCACTTCAGTGATCTCAAAGCCTAGCACCAAAATGATAATATTCTATGCAGTGTCAAAAAATAATTCTCCTGCTTTCAAGGTTACACTCGAAATCTTTCTTTCCCACTTCTAACATAGTAAAAACACAGCCTAGAAAATTGCTTGAGAAGTGAAACAACATGACCTTTGTTTATGAGGAAAAAGACCTAGCGAGTAACATTCTTGCCTTGCCCTGGGCCAAACATGCTATCCATTGAAAAGAAAGAATCTTCTCCTCTTACCTAAAAAAATACCTTGGTACATGTGCCCTTTTTAATATCCCCTTGGGTTGGAGCTGCCTCCACAAGCTCAATTTGACTATTTTCACTCAACTATTCCCATTATTTACAGATTTTCCAAAAAGCCACAGGTTTTGCAAAATGTTAAAGTCTGATGAAACATTTTTCCTTAAATTGTTGCACAAATTGCCTTACAATTTTCTCTATATCAACAGTACTTTTTTTTCCTAATAATAATTTCCTAAACTTGAAAGAAATCCTTGTCTTAGTTTAAAAGGAAACTATGCTGATTTGAACAGAACATAGGATCTCAAAGAACAGATCCTTTGTGGAGGGAATATTTTAAGAAAGCATCTGAGAAAATTTCCTATCAAGGATGATGATATCATGACTTTCTCACTTTGAGACACAAGAATACTTATCATTTATTTACATTAGGAACATGATCACTAAGAATCAGACAGAAAAGCTGAAATCTTGTTTATTAAATTCATGTTTCATATAAATATTAAAATTCATATTGTTCCCTCATGGAATTTTAATAAAACCTTTATGATTAATACAACAAGGATAAAAGTTCAGTTGTAAACAGTATTAATCAATTAAATTGAACCAATTTGTTATGAAAATTTCAATGACCTCTTCCTTCCCATTGAGAAAAAGTAAAGGAAAAAAGCTTTGTGAAGTTCTATACTAGGAACAATAACCTATTCCATGTTCTGTCTGAAAAGTACAGAAAATTTCAGATGAAAAAAATTATTCCCAACCAGGCACAGTGGCTGTGCAGGCCTGTAATACCAGTGGCTTGGGAGGCTGAAGCAAGAAGATCACAAGTTCAAAGCCAGACTCAGCAATTTAGCGAGGCCCTAAGCAAATTAGTAAAGACCTAAACAATGTAGGGAGACCCCGTCTCTAAATTAAAATGGCTGGGGATATGGCCCAGTGATTAATTGCCCCTGGGTTAAACACCTACTCTGGAAAAAAAAAAAAAACACGGGGGTTATCAAGCATATCACATAGTTCATACACATGAAAGTAAATTTTAGCATATATAATCCATGAGGTTCCATATGGAAATTTCACCTTGGTTTTATCCAATTGACTAAAACAAAATTAAAGACCCAGATATATTGGAAAGAGAGCTTCTACTGAGATTATTTAAAAGTCATGAATAAGCACATTGTCCCAAAATTTAAACAAGACAGCAATCAGAGATAAAATGGAAAGTTTTTGCCTCAACTTTTAGATAAAACAGGAAATTTCTAGAGGTGGGCTTCACCAACTAGCCAAGGTTTGAAGAAAGGAAGCTGCTTTGAGAGGTAAGGGAAAGAAACCATTAACCCCTTCCTCACAGAAACTTAGGAGAAATGGAGTATATAATAAACAAGTTCAACCTTCTCAAAATCAAATCATCATTATGTAACATCTACCATGTGCATGCCCTATCTAAGAACAAAGCAAAACAGAACAATTAGTCAGAAGTTATATCAACTTGGTACCCAGGTCCTCTTTATTCTCGCCCTAAAATTGGAGAAGTGGAATCTTCATTGCTCTTTTGTTCAAGGAGATAATAATCAGAACTAGATATTCTAAAGAGTTAGAAGAGAAAAAAAAATGAAAGCCGAGTATTTTATACTTATTCCCCCCACTTTCTTCTGTCACAAGGGGCTGTAGGATTTACCCAGAGATTCTTATTGCTCTACCTGATTGACAACCAGTGCTTACAGCAGAACGAAGATACCACCAATATATTTCCCCATGGTATGAGACTGACAATCCTATTAATATAGACATTTTCAGATATCTAGATAAAATATTCATGTTACTGAATTGGATTTGGGTAACTCAGTAATAAAAGAAATGTGTTGCTTATATTACAAGGTACATAAATGCATTTTAAAGTTGCTTGTATTAGAATTCATTTTCTTGTAAAGCTTTAATTGTATAAAAAGAGGCTTAGACAGAAATCCCCAACAAATTCCACATAAGTATCATGAAAATCAACAAAAGAAGTTAAATAAAAGATGTTTCTACAAAGAAAGAGAAACTATGGCCAACTTATTATTGCTCCCAGTGTACAGAAGACGATATTTAATTTCATCATCACACACAAAAATAAAATATACTTCTGAGTTATTCTGGGGTACAAGGAAATTCTTTTTGAAGACTTTATTAAAACCAAGTCCTGGTAAAAAAACCTATTCTAATACATACTTAATGCCACTAGCCCCCAAGGTCACTGACTCTTTTTTCTGAGTACTTTAGCAATAGCAATTCAAAAAAAGCCTGCTGAGTAGCTAGAAAAATCATGTATTGTTTGATAGTTCACATTGAAACATTCAACAAATCAAATGAATAGTTATATATAAAATTGCTCATCACTGACGTGGTATTATTATTTTTGAAGGCCAAAACTCATAAAATCTATTCTTTAATGTGCCTGATTCTTGGAAGGTAAAGATATCCCATATCTGTATAAAGAAAATTCTATGATGTAACGTGAGTGGGAATCAAAGTGAACCCATACATTTTTTTCCATTTATGAGTAAATCATGTCTGTATAGGATATAATTATTTTGCATGTATCAAATATTATATAATAAATAATAATTTGAGAATACATTTCATTCAACCACCTTCACATAGAAAAATGATGTGAATACTTCATGCTCTTAGGAAGGGAAGTCAAGAGAAATATTAGAGTAAAATAGAAATCAGTAAAGCTCAATAGATTTTAAATTATATAAACCTCTATTTTGAGGTCACAACCTTATACAAGCTCCCTCACATAATAAAGTACTTTAATTTACTATGATTAAAAACATAGAATATTATACAACCACTAAGAATGTATACTTTTTGCTTCATTAATCATAGGCATGTACAAACATTTAAAAATAATATGTATATTACTAGGTCTGATGAATACAATTATATTTAAAATATAAATTACATTTAAGTTGATGGATGCTTGAACCCCTAGAATTACTCATGTCAGTCTACAGCCACAGATGGTTGTTTATAAATTTGGAAACTTGGTTTTCATTCCCAATGCAAGTGGGAAATTATGGTTGTTAAGGTATTTTCTATGGTGCCTTAGCATTTTATGATTCCAAGACTAAGTAAACACTTATTTGGCCCTGCATAATGCTATTGTGAATTGAAGATGCATAAATGCAAGTTATATATTAAAAAATAAATAAAAATCACAAAGGGCACTTCTTTGTTCTCCTCTTATTTGGCTTCTCTGCAATATTTAAGAGTCGTCAACTCCTTTTTGACACTCTTTTCTCTACAAGATTATGGGATACCATTTTATATTGGTTTCCCTCCCACTCCTCTGAATCTTCCTCTCTACCTTAAATTTCCAGTATTAGGATGTTCCTAATAAGCATCCTTCTTGTGTCTGTCAGCCATGACCCTATTCGTTGTATTTGGTGAAAGACAATCAACCAGAGCATCATTTTGTTTCAGTTATTATTCAATAGGTCAAGGCGTGCATTTGGAAAGAAGGACAGAATTTATAGGTCTTCAGCAAAGGAGCCATCTGAAGCTCAGCTAATCTTTAGTGGTATTTGGCAAAACTGGTTCTCACAAGAGAAATTTTTCTTGTGTTTTAACAGCCATTGGCTTCATGATTTAAGTTCATCAAGAGGGTAGTAGGGAAAGTTAACCACTAAGGTCAGATTAAAGAGGAAGCTAGGAAGAATAGCTGCAGGTTCAGAGGCATGGAAAAACTTCTCCATATAGTGTAGAAGTTTTAATCTTTGAAGTTCTCTTTCAATTTAATTAACATAATCCTGATAAGTGCCATTATATTCATTTTCATATATTGTGTTTATAATTGCTGACTGTATTAATAGAATATAATAATTTAGGTAGAAATTCTAATTCCTTATAGGACTTCACCCTGAACTATATTGTAATTAAATAAATAGAATTATTTTATTCATTTTAAAATCCTCTTGGAAACTAGTTATTTTTTCTAATACAATGTCCATGGGAAATTGATATGCTTTTTATATGTGTCTTGAGCACTGGAGAAATATGAGAGTGAGTAGATATTTCCAGATAGTCACCCAGTAAAAACAAATCAAGAGTAGTGTGTGTGTAGTAAATGACTTACTAAGAGCAAGAAAGGCGGAAAAGTGGAGTCAATCTTTGAAAAATTGAGTAGAATGGAGATCAGCAACATATATTTTAAGGTTCCTCAAGGGGATCGTACTAGCTCATGCTGCATACTGTCAGCCAGCTTCTATGAAATAAGGAACTCAAATGAAGTAGACAGTGGGAAATTCTGCATGATTTAGGAAAATAGTGTCCCACAAGATAATAGTAAGAATGAAAATCTCAAACTTATAAAGTTATGCTCAAATAGACAGTGATTATGCTCCATTCAATTGATTCTTATGTGTTTTAAAAACCAATTCAGGATCCTCAAAACCACAGGAGATATGAGTATATGGCTATGTTCCTCTATTCCTGTAAGAAATGTATGTATTTGAAAGAAGATACAATGCTCTTGAAGGTTTGATGCCTTTCACAAACCACTGTGCTCTATTAATCTTTTCCAAACTCATGTCTACACGCATACATGTTTTTAATGTATTTTGGATGTTTTTTTTTCCAAAGAGCTTAAAAGTTTCCACCTGGTGAGTCAAAGCCAAGCATATGTGTATTCATCACAGCATACTGAATAACATTCTCATAGCTGATCCAGGGATAGCATTTATGGGTTTTATAGATGGTAATATTATTATATTCCTTGGAAGGTGGCTCAGTGGTACAGCACATTGCCCAGCATGTGCTTGAGGCCCCATCCACAGCACAGCAAAAAAAAAAAAAAAAAAAAAATAGAACTAATATCTTACTACAGTTACTGAATGGCTATATATTAAAATATAAATAAACTACTAACAGATTGTAGAAATATGACTCAAAATAATAACATTTAATTCTGAAGGGAAGCACATTTCTTTCAAGAAATCCAAAGATTTTTCAGAAGGAACAATTGTGACAAAAAACCAAGGAACAAATATAGTGAAGAACAACTGGAGGGTGTGAAAGTGAATATGACAAAAATACTGGTCCCCTATGATGCTCTGAGACATGGAGCCTGTCTTTGGACACTGGGAGGTGAGTAGTAACATCCTTCTAGTATCACCTCACTCATTATCACCCCTTAATTTAAGTCCTCAAAAACATGAAGGGGAAGCAAATAGTACATCATATTTATATTGCATAACTGAATCTCCATGTCCACATTTATTGAACTTGTGCACTTGACACAAGCTTCTCTATTCTGAGATATTTTTTCCCCACAGAGAATATGGAATTGAAAAATAAGAAATTCTCACTTAAAGTAAGCCATTTTTAATTTTTTTGAACATGGGACATATATACTCAGCAGAAGTAAGTCAACCATATTCCAAAAACACATGGCCTAAGAAATAAACATAGTCAACCTTTAGGGGTAGAAGAATACAACAGATGCACTGAAGTATGCTACAGGGTTTCCAAAGGTTAGCCAGCCGTCCCTCTTTTGGAGACATGAGTGATATCCTACCTTTGAGTTCATTAGGTATCTCTGTCTTATATACTTTATGATAATACATTTTCTCTATTAATATTGTTGAAGATGGTTTCTCACACAACCAAAGGGTCCTGATTAATGTAGGGAAACCAAAATATCTAGAATAGTAGAATATTTTATCCAAGCAAAGATATGCTTCTCAGGTAAGTCTCTCCATATTCATATGTAATCAAACATGAAAAAGTTCTAGAATTTTTGGATATGGCACAGATAGATAAAATACACCATGTTATTAGACTAAAAGGTAAAGTCAACATGCACTCTTGTTATATATATGGTTGCTCAATGAGAAGATTCCATTTCAGACCACCAAAGATTCAAATTATTGTGAAAGTCCATGCACATATGAATCTTTTCACATATGAATAAGAAAGGAGCCACTTGTAGTGGCACATGCCTATAATCACAAAAACTTTGGAGGCTGGGGCAGGAGGATTGCAGGTCAAGCCTTGCCTCAGCTAATTAGCGAGACCCTGTCTCAAAATTAAAAAGCAAACAAACAAAAAAGGTAGAGGAATGGAGCTCAGAGGTACAGCAACCCTGGTTTCAGCCCCCAAAACCAAAGAAAGAAAAGAGAGAGAGAAAGAGAGAGAGAAAGAGAGAGAAAGGGTCCACAGAAACATTTTTAGGTGTGGATCTGATTTCCTGATGATATAATCATCATTTATTGCTTCCACTGAATGTCAAATTGTAGAGACACTCTCTCAGCAGGATTAAACACCAAAATAGGATTCAAATGAATTTTTGACATCTCTCTCCTTGGAGGCCATTAGGAGATCTGACAAGTACTTACTTTTGCGAAACTTGTTCCAAGCTTATGACTAATCAGGGAAGTAGATGAAGAAGAGTTGTGATAATATAAATATATTTTAAAGTATTTTCCATAGCTCTTTAAAGTTTATGGCTAATAACCTTTTCCTATTAATTTCCTAATAGTATTGCTTTACTAGGAATATTTAGAAAAGTTTGAAATCAGAATTTGTCCTTTTTCAGTAAAATTTTTTTTTGCCTTGTAAAAATAATAAATGAAAGAAGAAGTCAGATGTACTGATAATTTACTATAATGCATGCCAGGCACTGTGCTGAGTTCTTTCTTTCATTATATTTAATTCTGATAATAACATCTAATTCTTACTCTTCAAATAACAGACAAATAGATGTAGACAGATGTGAGAAATTAAGACTCATTAGGTAACTTGCCTCCTCAACTAGTAAATGACAGAGTTGGGATTTAAAATTGGTTTCAGTTTGACTGCAAAGCCTACGCTCCCATAAACACTCTATGCTGCCATTATTCACTGTCATATCTTTTAACAATTAGAATTCTGTTTGATAAAAATATATACTATTTTGACCTCTATGAATACAGCAAAGTCCTGGAAACTTCTCCAACTTCAATGTGACTTAATGAAGTGGAACAAATCAGTTTGTCCATGGCATGTTCTACCGAGGATTCCTGGCATTCACTTTCAGCATATTAGCTTTGTTTACTCTCTGTTGTTCTTACTGAAACCACTTCTCATCTTCGGAAAGTTTTCAGTAGCAGGAAATCAATCTTTCTTGGGCCATGAGGGGAAGAAACAATTGGGAGACAAAATACAGAAAGGTCTGCTTAAGGCACATGATGTTGTTCATCCACTCGACCTTCAAAAGTTAGAATCCAACTTACAGGAATTTTTACCACTTGTTAAAAAAAAATTAACAATCCATTCTGAGGTAGAACGTATCGAAAGAAATATTCTAAAATGTCCATTTTCTCCTTTAAAATGTTACTTTGAAATGCCAGCCCATAATTTCCAGAGAGCATAAACCGCTGTAAAAATCAAAGAGAATTTAGTCATTTTCAATGGAACAACACATGCAATGTACAATTTTACTGTTTTGATTTTGGACAAAGGGAACTGAGTATTCTGCATATTTCTTCCCTGTAATTTGACGTGGTATGTCTACCAGCACGAATCTCCTCTTTTTAGATGGAGAGACAAAATGTGGGGGCCTGTGACAGTGGCTGCAGTGACAGAGACTATGTGTGGTTAAGAGATTTCTGCATAATTCATGGAAATTCCAATTTTACTTTGCAAATGTGTCTCAACATTCCAGTTGGGTGTTCATCAGCCTGTGAGAAAAAAGAGATAAAAATCTTACAAAAAAAATAAGTTTCAAGATATATTTTTAATTCTCAGAGCAATCAATTTCAGATTTTAAATCTGCATCAATATCTACTCTATCCATTGACACAGGTCCTATAAAATGCCTCCATTTAATCAGTTGCTCTGCTTGACTTTGGCACTGATTTGACTTGATGTCCATAATAAAGTTCTCAAGCATCTGCCCTGTTCAAAGAGAACTGACCAGTCATTTTCAAATATCATTTTATGCAGTCAGGTGTTCAAAAAGTCTTTCACTGAGAGGATGGTGCTGTTTATTTCAGCTAGGGAAGAACCATGACTCACATGGTTAAAATGATAATGATCCACCAGTAAACATCATGGAACATAAAAGAAAATAAGATTTTGATTACAGAAATCATGAAATCATTCCCTTAATTGTCACTGAAAAAAGACACCTGCCCGTTATTGATTTAAAAAAAAAAAAATTAGTGCAGACAATGGGAAAAGATGTGCCTTCCACTGTAAACAAAGGATAAAACTACAGGGGAAGAAACACATAGGGATCCCCCCTAAAGGTGTAGACCCCATCCAGAAATGCAAAGTTGGTATCTTCTGACAGTAAGAGGAGAATAAAAGACAAGAGACAGTGAGTGGCCATGGGTGGGTAATGGCTGAAGAAAGACCTTGTTAGGCGGGGGTGACTGGTAGACAGTAAGTAGACCAGAACTAACACTACCGTGGAGGGAGATCAGGAGGATAATGGCAACAGAAGGAAGCAGACTGTTACTAACTGCAACATGAGGTTCCTAGTGTGCTGAGCCTTCTTTCCTCTCTCCAGCTACCTCCCAAGAAGGAGAGGCTACTCCATGTGGTAGTGACATCTGAGCCTAAGTACAGTTGAAATGGTAGCAACAGCACTTATGTATTTCATGCAATATCTGGCTGCCTCGAGACTACACAGAGTCCCTGGATGGCACACGTTATTGAAAATGAGCAGAAGAAGTCCTATCAGTCACTTGAGAGTGAGTGAGAGGTCATAATAAACAGGCCTACAAAGGAAACAACAGCTGTGATATGTCTCAAGTCCTCTGTACATCACTCATCCCACCTCTTCACACACACAGTCTCTCAAGTGCAAGATGACTCAGGAACCTGGTGTTAATTCTCTCTGTCATTATATAGACCCACCATGGAAATAAGAGGATTCAAGCAGATTTTCAATAGTAAGCACAGAAGCCAGGAGACAATGGTGAGTGCTACACATCTGTGCATGAAAACAATGGTCAATCCATAATTATGTATTAATAATACATAAGGTAAATTTTACCCTGTAAGGAGGTGAAATCAAGACTTTTCAGAAAACAAAACCTGACTATTTATCACTATTTGAACTTTGATAAAGGAAATTTTGAAAGAAAGCAGAACTAAACTAGAAAAAGTTATATGTAAGAAACAATGAGCAGCCAGGTATAGTGGCACACACTTATAATCCCATTTATGATCCTCCTGCCTCGAAAGACTGAGGCAGGAGGATCATAAATTTAAGGCCAGACCAGCAACTTAGCAAGAGCCTATCTGAAAATAAAAATTAAAAGAGTTGAGGATATAGCTCAGTGGTAAAGCACCCCTGAGTTCAACCCCAGTACCAAAAAAAAAAAAAAAGAAAAAAGTTAATGATGATCAAGGATATCATAAATGCATGAGTAAATTCAAGCAAGAGATAACTACATCTTGCAATCGCAATAATAATAATTTGGAGAATAAAATCAAGATTTTTATGGTCAAATTAAAAGATCAAAAAACAATAATATGTGAATTGGAAAAGGTAATGTTAGTCAAAGCATAACAATTGTTCAGAAAGAGACTAAAGATACTGATTTACTTTAAATCTTGTCAAATAGGCATGTCAAATGTTTCTGGACAACAAATGAATTAGAAATTGAGACATAACTTCTAAACCAGTAAGGAAAACTTACAATAAAAACTTACAATAAAAACTTACAATAAAAGCATTGCAAATATTTCAATAGAAGGCATTATAACATTAAAAAAATTGAAAACTAGAAGAATATATTAGAACTGAGTGTATTAGTTAGTATACTCATACAATAAATATTAACTAACTATGTTTATCAGTTAAAAGTGAATATTTTAAGATTGGATTAAAATATTTCAGCTATGCTGTGTTTATAAGGGGTAAACCAAAAACATAAGATCCAAAAGTATTAAAGATCCAACTTTGTGACAATCAGGTATAGCTATGTTATCATCCAATCTAACGACTTAAAGTTTAAAGCAAAATACTAAATATAAACTAAAGCACACCATAATAATAAAACATCTTAATTCACCAGCAATACAATTATTCTATATTAGTTTACAATTATTCTTTTAGTAATATGACTTAAATGTCATAAAATAAAAAGTACACATACTTCAATGTGGAAAATTTCAAAACATAGGAGCTAATGTCTAAAAAGTATATATATAAGTTTCAAAAACATAAAATGGCATCAAAATTGGAAACTATGGATATTTTTATCAAATACAAATGGGGCATTAATGATAAGTAATCATATATCAGTCCATAAAGTAAGCCTTAAACCCTAATACAAAGAATCCCACAATAAGAGGTTGTGAGTTTGCCACCTATACCCTCCAGGTTTTATTTTAATCATGATGGCCTTAAAACATCAACAAAGAAGAATTTACAAATGTGTCTTTGAAGGGGAAAAGGGAAAGAGGTAAGATACATGAAGTGTCATTCATATAAAATATTCAGTAGAAAATTATAAAGACATATATTGAAGTTTTCAAATAAGAGATACCATCTTCTAGGGATAGTAGGTAAGAAGTAGAAGGGGACTAGGAACCAAGCTCTATTTGAATGTTTTATTTCTGAAAGCTTGTATTTACATGAGTATTCATTTTATTCTTTTTTATACATTTTGTATACCTGAAAATTTTGTAATAAAGAATAAATTAATCCAGGTCGGGTCTAATCCCAATGGCTCAGGAGGCTGAGACAGGAGGATTACAAGTTCAAGGCCAACCTCAGAAACCTAGTGAATCTCTAAGCAACTTAGAGAGAGTCTGTCTCAAAATAAAAAACTGGAGATGCAGCTCAGTGGTAAAGCCCCTCTGGGTTAAATCACCAGAACAAAAAACTTTTTAAAAAATAAACAAAACAAATTCTTTTTGTGTATTTTATGAGAGAATACAATGGATAAAAACATCTTTTCTACCTCCCAGATATTAAAAAAAATGAAAGATAATTTTATGTTTGAGCATCTGGAGAAACTCTAAAAGATGAATCAAAACCATATAAATGCAAAATTGGAGACAACCAATCATGACTTCAACCATGAAGTCCTGTTTGAATGTAGGAGCATTATATTTTTCCTCCAAACTGTATGTACTGAGTTAACAGAAATTCTGTGTAAGAAAAGTTCTTAATGACAGGTTTTAGGCCACACTGTGCATTACAATTCTTCCTGAGGACAAGGCACTTACCTCATGATATGATTCTGAGAAACTATGGATCAAGCCTATTTAATTTTGTTTAGATTCAAGTTTCCCAAATTCCTATAATTTTAGAATCCTTATTTAAATGAACACTTATTACCAAACTTCAGGACATAAATTATCTACTGAATATAATTTAGGAAATAATGTAATAAACCTTTATTTCCTAGTGTCATAATTGAATGGGAAAGAGTTCACTTTTGTCATTTATATTTAATCTTTATAAAGAGTATTCCCTTTTCAATTCAAATGCTCATAATGCTTTTTTTCTTCCTATCTCTGTCTACTGTCATTTCTGTAGTTTCAATTAAGAAAGGGTTCTAAAAACAGAATAGAACTTGTTAATCATAAGAATTTGTTCATAACTACTTGCCAAATAGCACATATTTTTATTTAAAATATTTTCATTTCAATTTTATTTTCCCTTGTTTGAAAAAGCAAAACAATAAACTAAAAAAAAATATGAAGATGAAAAGGAAGAAAATAAACCCATGTAAAATCCCACTACCCAGATAAAACCACTGAGTAATATAGGTAGGAGGGGCCTAATAACATGTATTTTCCTAATGTCCTTTTTCAAAGAGTTTTGCTCAACTGAAACAGCCTCTCCTTCCCTCCCACCCCCCACCATAATCTGATTTCTATGTTATTCTGAGAATTATTTATAATCATCTGTGAATAGCCACTGTTTAACACTTAACATCTTAGATTCAACTAATTCAAGCCAGCTACTTAAAGTTTATCATATAGGCCAGTGAGCTTCATGTCAAAGGTAGAGTTCCAGGGAAACACATTCAATCAGTGTTAAATTTTTACCTTACCAAGGTTGTCCTTTTAGTGGCTATCAAAAAAGAGTAGCCAGTAACATCCTCATCTTTGCATGGCCTCTTTTCATTCCTAAATTTATACACTGATTTATGTTCCCCTTGGCTAGAAAATAAAGATGTCTGTAAAAATAAAGAATATAAAGATGGATTACCCAGGCCTCCTTGCATAGGAGAGAATGTAAGAGAGAGACAGAGAAAGAAACATGGAGAGAAAGAACATTTTCAAATTTGGTTTGAGCTCTCAAAAGCAAAACCATCAGAGCAAAATAGTACTCCTCCATTAATGCTAACTGTAGGTCAATGAAGTACTGCTTTCTGGAAAACACAGAGAACATAGTTGAAAGTTATACTAAATTGCATAATTTGGGAGGAGGAAATCCTGGATTAAAACTACCCTAATTTGCAATTTATAAGTTTTTCCTACTACTTTTATACATTTTATCACAAATCAGTAATTCCAGCTTCAGAAAGTACTGTTAGCAAGCTTGTTAGATAAATATCACTCTCAATTATCTTAACACTTTTATTAAGAAATTTCACTTATATAACTTAAATGGATAGAAATGCAAGTACAAATGGAAATTATCTTATGTATAGCATCTATTTCCTTGAACAGCCTATATTTCTCTCAGCCTATATGAGTTCATTATGCCCAATTCACATTTGTGAATTCCATAAGTTATCATGCCTATAGATGCCTATAGTCTACCCCCATTCATGCTTAACAGCATAGCTTAACTGACTCTATTTCTGTCTTTTAACTCCTTCAAACTCTGAGTCATAAAAAATTTTTTTGAATTTGAGAGAGTAGCTATTCCCCTCCCTCTGCCAAAGATAACCAAATCAACCATGAATACCATTTCAGTATTTCTTTCAAAATTAAGAAACCACAGATGTAAAAGGCTATATTTGTTTTTGCCAAATTTTGCTCATTTCTGAGTTGTGTTCAGGAAATTTTAGAAACATTTTTTAAAAGGCAAAAAAAAAAAAAAACCACAAATGAAAATCAAAGGAAGAAAAGTTATAAGTGCAAATTTGATAAACACGTTAAACTTATAAACATGCTATGGGGTAGGGAGAGATTACTGTATTTTTAGGGGCTAGGTACTATGTATTAGCCTTTTGCAGAACTAATGAGCTTACAAGTTAATTCCCCAGTTTTTTCAAACTGTTAGGATGTTTAACCTAATTCACAAAACATTCTCAAGTCTGAAGCTATCAACAGATTATACCAGAAAGTCAGTGAATTTCCTCTTGTTCCAATAGCATTGCTTCCATGCAGATTTTATCACATGCAGATTCTAGTTTAATGCTGAAAAAAATCCTTAAAATAACCTTAATATTTTCTATGTAATGATCAAATAAGTCACCAATTCAATTTATAATATATGAAAGATGCAGGTAAGTAAAATTATAAATAAATTATTTTCTCTAAATTGAACTAGAAAATATTAGTCATATTTTAGAAATATATGAAAAAAGACTATTGTTAGTAAAATTTAAAAAATGCATGGAAAATGTGAAGTAAGCTCTTTAACATTAGTTCTATTTCATCCTCTCTCCCCTTGTTCCTCATTAATCCTCATTTTCTTCCAAGTGCCAAGCATTGATTATCTACAACCCACCACAACCTCAAATCAATTTATGCCTCAAGATTTTTTTGATTTTCCATTACTTAACACAGGTTACCATTTTCTACATGTCTTAATGCCAGTATTTTTTCAACATTTCTTAGAATCATCTAGGAATCATTTTTTTGAGCCTCTCAGTTTATTTATTTTTATTTGTCCTAATAAGTTATACATGACAGCAGAATTTTCTTCGATTCATTTTACACAAATGGAGCACAGTTTTTTCTCTTCTCTGGTTGTATACATCATCAAGGTATCGTTTTACATAGACATGCCTTGGCTCCCTTCTAGATGTACTGAATCCAAATGATTGGAGTAAGGCCCAGGAATTAGTGTAGGAATTAACCTCCCTGGTGATTCTGATGATCAATGTTAAGGGTAGCACAACTCTAGTCACCCAGCAGAGGTATCTGGCAAGTTTTAAAAATAAATCCAAAGGGTTATAAATTGCTAAATTTCATTCTTCAGGACCTTGTTTGCATATTAATAGAGTACTCAATGTCAAAAGACCAAAGTATGATAATTTTGAATATTTTTGAACATGCATTTACTTATCCATCAAATTCCCACAGACTGTCATATTGAACTTTCCCAGGTACTCTGTTAGGAAATAGAGATATGAAAATGAATACGATGTTGCCCTTGCAATAATGAAGTTCTAATTTGGGGAGGATATCAAGAAATAGATAAATTTTAAGCGTAATGTGATATTATGACAAATATATATTTGGTGTTCATCCCTAATTTCTGGCCATAAAATACATGTAATATTCCAAGTAATAAGAGCTACAGTGCCATCTTTTAAAATAAGGTTAAACTTTTGTCTCTGGCTCTTGAAATAGCTCTGGAGCAGTAAAAACAGAGAAATTTTTCAAGAATATTTATTACAAGAGCATCTTAACCACATCTGAGTTAATGTTAAAAAATAAAAAACAAAAACAAAAAAAAAAAACTAACTGTTGGAAAGTCCCTAAGGATGGGGACTGGTTGCCAGAGAATTAACCATGTAAATAGAGACTTAGAACCTTTAGGCCTGGCATAGTGGTATACACCTGTAATCCCAGTGACTCAGGAGGCTGAGACAGGAGAATCAGGAGTCCAAAGCCAGCCTCGCAATGTCAAGGTACTAAGCAACTCAGTGAGGCCCTGTCACTAATAAAATACAAAATAGGGCTGATGATGTGGCTCAGTGGTCTAGTCCCCCTGAGTTCAATCCCTGGTACCAAAAAAAAAAAAAAAAAANGAAGTGTTGGAAGAGTGACTATGGAAAAGATAGCAGAGATAGCATTTTTCCTTCATTTACACAATAATAGAAATAGGAGCAAAACCCTTAGGGAATCAAAAGAAAGCAGGAGGTAGATCCTCCTTGGGGAATATGAGGAAATATTACTGGAAAAGGTGACATTTGAGGTGGTTAAAAGATAAATAGGAGTTTACCAAGTACACAAAGGCAAAATAGTATGCAAGAATGGATGAACAATATGAAGTTCTGCCAGCCCGGGCAGTGGACTGCACACCTCCAGAACAGTGAGAGAGACAATCCCTAAGACAGTGATTGGGGATTTGAATGCCCCACTAAGAATTTCGTCCCTGATTCTAAAGATGGATCTTTTAGGACCCACTTTGTTGCAGGATATAGAAATCTCAAGTGAATTTGTCTCATGTGAGAAACTTCATAAAACAACCATTAAGTTCACACTGCATCTCAGAGCTCATCTCACCTGATGCCTCTGCTTCCCTTCATGTTGATGTTATCTCAAACTACACCTGAGGGCAAAGAAGCTGCCCAAGAGATCACATGACACTCTCCTCCCAAGTCTCATCCAAAAGAAAACAACGTCAGTTTTCAGTAATTTCTTTCAAGCAGTCAGACAGCTAGTAGCCACTCCAGGGCCACATCTCAGTAGGTTCTATTCCATGTAGGATGAGTGCTTCTTCTCTGCAGCTCTGCTGCACATCCCAAGATTCAATCTGATTGTACCAAGTTGAGTGGCAGTCCTATCCCTGATCAAATTACTGTTCTGGGCCTGGAGAGTAGGAAGGAGAAGCAGAGGGACATGGGTCAGTAATGGACAAAAGACCATCTCAAAAACATCACTGTAGTTAGGGGAAATTGATGCCCTTATTAGGAAAAAAAAAAATGGGGAAGTGAATGTTGAATGTCAGAGACAAAATATAGTATATTGGCAATGGAAGTAATTCTGGTAAGAGAGGGAATAATTGGGGAAAGGAGAGATTGATGGAAGAATCAAACTAGAAGATGAAAACCTAAATTAAAATAATAAGAGTTCAAGAGAAGTAGAATCTATTGGGCCTCTGAATAATGGGGTGTGGAAGGAGAGAGGGGGTTGGTGTTAACTATGTGCACAACTGGCACTGATTTAGAGATATTTTCAGGACCTAATTCACACTTTCTCCAGAGAGTCTCTGCCCTCATAAGATCCTAATGAGTGAATGCTAAATCTCTCTGAAATAATTAAAACTACTGAAACACTGAGAAACTTGCACTAATACACCCTCAAACACATAGGCATATATTTTCTTGGCTTCTAATCTATGTGCTGCTAATTAATGCAATGTTAATTAAAATTGTGAGTTTGTGATACTGTTATTGCCATTACAGCTGATTTTTCAGTTGAAATTTTTAAAAAGGCATTCCAGTGAGCCCTTGCAAGAGAAATAACTCTCTAAATACAGAATGTTTCTCTTACTGATTTGAACTGTCAAAAAAATGTTCTTAGTTGCTGTTTAAGACAAGTTGCAAAAAAGGAAATTTTAATCAAATTGGAACCATTACAACAAAAAGAAATTGAAAAATTCTGCTTATTTACACTTAAGATTACTAAATATAAAAATCTAAAGTTTAGGTGCACTTATGAAAGGATGCATTGGAAATAGAATCCTTTCTGTCTTGCCTACTCCACTCATCTTTCAACTTGTTGCTCATTATTAAAGAAGATACAATGTTTTCTACACAATATGTAAGCAATTTAAATTACCTAAATGAGTCCCTTTGAGTAGCTGTCATCTTTGTCTCTGAATACTCCCTGTCAGAGCCATTCCAGATCCCATTTAACTACACTATTCAGAATTTTACTGACAGACCACTTTCATGATTATCTACACACTTAAAACTTATTGCTTCCAGACTTCATTCAAAGAGACTCTCCAACAAAAGTTAACCTTGTAGCTATTTGATATATAGAAGATACTTTTTTGTAAGAGACATATCTGTTTAAAATGCATTTTTTGTCTCTTTGAGAGCAAGAACAAAGAGACGGAACAAGGTAGAAGGCAGATTTCATCAAATTCTTTAGCTCCAGTGACTCTGAGACTACTCTCAGTGATTGAACCAGCTAGATTCAGGAAGGCTCCACAAGTCTGCATAGAAATAAACAATTCCTACGGCATTGTTATGGAGAGTTTTAACCAGCAACAACCACAGGCTCTTACAGGGGACACTCACTCAGAAAGTAAACACAATGGACACCCCATCTACCATAAATAGGGTCCCTGGCCCACTGCAGTTTCTTCTCTGGAACTGAAGAAAAGAAAACCAAAAGCTGAGAGCTTGGGGAGAAAAGCTGAGGGCAACTTTTGGCTTGGTTGATAGAAATGTCTGGTGGGCTCATATCTCAGCAAAAATAATTACAAGTACTGTGACACTGAACTTGTAATCTCTGAGTCTTGTTTCCAAGATTTGTTAAAATGGTCCATAATGCCTGCCTCCAAGGGTGATAATCAAAATTTTATCAATTAGCAATCCAAGGTGCTTCCTCATCAGGAGAGAAGTGTGACTAATTAGAATAAAAGTAGAAGTAAGTATCCACCCCTATCTGCCCAGCTTCTTGTCCACCTTCCTTTCCTCATAGAACCAACATGGCAATTAAACAAGATAGCCATGAAAACCGTAATAGCACAATAATAACAGGGGCTCAATAATTTATCTTGTTCTCTTTCTTGTCCTTCCTCACTGCACAAGCCTGATCCTAGCATATCCTCTTTTTCTTAAGAGCACCATTTCCAGAAAGTTCTACACTTGGATGAGGCTAAAATGTGTCTGCCCACAATGAAGAACTACAGAAAATTTTTAAAAGATGCTGCCTATAAGAACCCACAGATCAGCTTAAGCATCTCTCATTGACTCTAACTTCTCTCTACATGTGCTCTTTTTAAATTCTTATGAATTACTATCTAAGTACCAATAATTCCTAAATCTATCTCCAGCCAGATCTCTCCAACTACAGTTCCATGTACACTGTTCAGACTTTCGTTCATTTAACAAATGCATATTGAGCAACTGCTAGGCCAGGTCTTTATTAGTTATTTGTTATTCAATAATGAACATGACAAATACCTCAACAAGAATATGTCTCAGAGTCCTTACCCTTTACTGGAATCAATTCATTTTCCTGTCAACTCATTCCCTTATGGTGAATGGTTCCACCAACCGGTCAATGGTTCAAGCCAGAGTCTCTATTGATTGATTTAATTCCTATCCCTAATTGTCTAATTCCCAAGATAAAAATCAACCACATTAGTCATGAAAGTTGATTCTCCACAGTAGAATGTTCCTCAATGAATACATTGGGACCATCTTACTTGATAAGAGAAAGAGCATCCATATCTCTGTAACACTTTGAGTATTTTTAAATATATGTATATGTATGTATGTATATATATAATTTTTAGTTGTAAATGGACACAATACCTTTGTTTTCTTTTTTATGTGGTGCTGAGGATCGAACCTAGTGCCTCACACATACCAGGCAAATGTTGTATCTCTGAGCCACAAACCCAGCACTGCCCCCTTTAAGTATTTTTGAAAAAATTTTTACAATGTTTGACTACTGTACTTCATATCTGGGGTTTAAGAAAATAGAACAAGGGCATATTTACCTGGCAGATAAGGAAGATTTCTCTGACACTTTTTTCAGCATTCTGAAATGTTATTATTCTGTCCCTCTGCACTCCATGGTACCTTTAATGATCATTTTGATATTGATTCCTCCTTGAGATTTGTTCTACAGCAACTGTGACCTCTGACTTCCCATTTTCCCATTGAAATGTATATATTTCACTCCTGCTAAGAAGCAACCCACATGTTTTGTCTTTTGAAGCTAAAGTCTCAGTCTAAAATTTTCTTTGCTATTACACTTTATATTCTATCAGCAAGAGGCAAGGTTCAGCAAGTGAACACTGTTCTTTTGGTGGTATTTTATTCTATTGGAGTTTGCACAACATCTGAAATTGCAGGCTAAAACAGTGGGTCAAATACATAGTAGCAATTGCTGGGCTTTGAAAAACCTTTTTTATACTTTACTAAAAATAAAAAATCTGCAAGATCCACACTGTTCTATCACAGTTATAGTCTTTCTCTAAAAAACTTATATTCAAACTTTTGCTTTATCTTATGGCTAGGATAATTTCACATATCAAAGAAGGTTCCAGGCAGGCCAAAAGAAATACATAATAGATATCTAAGTGCTAACTCTCATTACAAGGCAAGGAACAATATAAAAACTGGCACATAGTCCATGATAGCAATGGTATTTTTTTAAACCTATTATCACCTTACAGCTTTTGTGCTTTTCAAGGCTTTAAATCAATACATAATCCTATTAGAACTTATTTGTCCATTTAATAAATATTTACTAAAAGTCTCCTGTGAGGCTGTGAACCAGACCTTCTTTCATGCAAGGGAGACACAGAAATGCAGAAGTCAAGCTCATAATATTAATCAAACATTTATTTAAAGAATAAAGAAGGTATTATTCATAAAGAATTTATTAAATTTGTTTGCAGAAAGATTATCCCTCACAACCTTCAAATTAAAATTAATTGTTCTTATTTTTCTGGTCTTTGACCTGGGTTCCCAGAAGTGGCTTCCCCACATAAGGGAGGACAATACCAAATAATAATAATAATAATAATAATAATAATAATAATAATAGGCTGCCCTATGAAACACAAGTGAATTTTTCCATAGTTTTTTGTTTACTCCCTAATTTATTCTATGAATATCTTTTAAGAATCAAAAATATATTAGACACTATGCTTCAGGCTGGGTTGTGATTGTGGGCAAAGCCTCTAGGTTCTGCTGGAAGAGGAAGAAATAGTCAAATAATATCACAAATATCGGATTTTAAAATGTGAGCAGCTTCATACAGGTGAAAAGGAATTAATTTTAAGCGACATGATCTATGTTATACCCTTTATTTCTTGTTTGTGTTGATAATTGCTCTATTCTTAAAAATAAGATTGAAAAGTGCTTACTTCACTCAGGGGGAAAATCGAGTAATAACCCATTTTTGTCCCCAATTATAGACTTACACCCTGAACACATTCCTATAAGAATGGATAAGATTCCCCAAAACTTGCAAGTTGTTCATACTGCTTGGTTGCCACTTTTTATTTTATCTCCAGCTGATGCAGCACAATCACTTCTTTCTTTTATTTTTGAGGAGGTACTTAGGTGTTATGATAAAAGCAAAAGTTTTAGAACAACAAATTAATCACAAGGTAGTTTTTAACCTCCCTGTGTCTCATTTTTTTTCCTGTCCATAACACAGAGATGCTACCTATCCCTATAGGGTTATGATGGGGATTAATTTTACTGAATCCAATCTTGTAATTTATAGATTTTAAATTAATTTTCTTTCTTCATGTGCGTTGGAGTAGGGGTGGGTGTGTGTGTGTGTGTGTGTGTGTGCTCTTTTCCCATAAACATGTTCTAGTTGATCTCCTTATGTCCATAGTTTCATCGTTACTGCAAATCAGAAAACCGCACAGTCACTCTGCTGGGAGTTCTACAAATGTTTCAAACTCAGTATATCAAAGATTGAACTATTAAATGAGTCTATTCCCATCAAGTTACCCCTACATCATGCTGCTGTGTTCTCAGCCCAGCCCTAACATTCTCCAAACTGACTAAAGCTTTGAAGTTAAAATTATCTTTTTTTTTCCTCTTACATTTCACATTTGACTAAAAACACTCCCAGGTTTTCTTTAGCACTGTGTCTTGAATCTTACGAGTTAGCATCATTTTCCATGCTGAAAATCCTGATGTATGCCAGTATTGTCTCTAACTATCTCACTGACCTCTCTGCTTCTACTTTCAAGTCTACAGAGTAACCCAAGTGGCTCTGTTTTTGGTAGAAAACAATATGTCACTCCCTTATTCAGAGCACTTCAATGATTTCCCGTTACAATTAGAATAAAAAAGTTCCCACCACAACTTTTGAGCCCCTCTGTGATATGGTCCCTCTAGACCACCTCCATTATTTTTATCTCCTACAAATCTAAATCTCTCCTTCACTCCCTCTGTTCCAGCCATTTTGTGTGTCTTGCTATTTCTGAACTATATTTACTATTCCCTCCTCTTGAAATATTCTTGCCATACTTCAATTCATTCAGCTCTGAAACTGTACCCCATAACTCTATCCTTGTGCTAACACAATCACCCAATTCTACTATTCAAAACCTGTTGACTTCTTCTCTGACTTCAGAATCCAGGTAATCATTCTAGCAGTGCCTATAAGAGGCATTCTTGCATGGACATAACTGTAAGCTCACCATCCATCTTGCTCTATCTTTTGTCACAGCTTATTTTTCTATTTCCTGTGATCATTTTCCCATGAAGACTGGCAGACACTCTTCTGGGTTGTAATTCAAGACAGTAATAGTAATGTTTCTGATTTTTGCCTATTTTTATACACTGTTAGACACTTTGATCCCCCAAAAGACAAAAAAATAAATAAATTTGTCCTTGTTCTGATCATGTGTGTTGACCCATTATACACACTACTATTCGCCCCACAACACTTCACAGTTAATTTTATCACCTGAAGTTATGCTCCAGAAATTCCTAAGGCTAATTAAGAATAAATAAATAACTGCTCTTTCTTCTTAGACACTGAACATCTTGGGTATCTTGATATTGTCAGCTCTTTGCCCATGGCTAGCTGAGTGAAGCTGAAGAACAGCAAGGCTGACTTCTCTGCTGGTGGACATTGCCAACCAGGATTCTACCATTGCTACTCCAGGCTTGCCATTTGATGACTCATGGAAACTTTGACATAACTCATCCAGAGCCTATGTAAAGTCTCTAGTAGTGAATTAAGAAGTGTATAGATAAATGACAACTGATAAAAATATATCTATATGGCTCATTCTTCAACTCAAGTCTATTATAATGATTAGACTTTACTCAGCTACCTTTATGCACCTGTTTATTTCATTCATTTGGTTACCTACAAAATATTTATCAACTGTTTCTATTTATACAGTCATGATGATGGGGATAAAACAGATGAATAAGCCAAGTGCTGGCATATAGTAAGCACTCAATGGTATCTTTAAATGAATAAACACTTGGCTGGATGACTGATAAATACAGTATATATCTACAAGGACATTATATTTAGCAGGAAAGTGAGCCAACTACAATATAATGATATTGCCATTAAAGAAGCCATAAAATACACCTAGAATATCACCTGGCATATAATAGGCAACACATGTTTGTAGAATGAATGAATATGAATGAATAAGGAGGTGCTAAGTATTGCAAATTTATAGAAAATGAAGCACCTAGTTTTGCCAGAATAAATAGGGAAGGAATGCTGAGGTGCCATATGAGATAGATCTGAGGTTTTCTTAGCTAATGGCCTTGGCTTGCTGACTACTACTAATAATGTAGTAATAATAAGTGTAGCCAGACACATAATTTATGGAACCCAGAACAAAATGAAAAGACAGGGTTGGGTCCCTTGTTCAAAAAGCTTGGGGGATGTGCTATTAAATTTAGGGAAACATGAGATTTTTCCTCTCTTCCATGGTCTTTCCCTTAATTTGTCTTTGTGTTTATTATTTGCTAGGGATGTTGTTCTAAGAAAAATTAAAATTTTAAATTATGAGGATGACTTGCACCATTTCATCTTTATTTTGTGTAATACCAATTTTAAATGCAAATATAAGAGTGTTTGTGCAGAGTCAATGAATTACACAGTTTATATTTCATAGCTCCTACATACATATATAATTTGCTCTCACTAGAACAATGGAATGGCTGTAACAGCCTAATCAACTATTTTTATTTTACTTCTTGATACACACACTTTCTACCAATGGTCTCTACATTCAGGTTTACTGAAGAGAAAGAAAAAACTGAAAGAAAAAGGAACCACATGTGTACCCTATCTTTTCCTTTCCTTCTAGGTCATTGGTTTCTGCTAATATGGTTGGCTACTCACAGCGAAGTTATGCAAAGTTGGACATTCATATTGTATTTCTCTTCTCTGCTCATGTTCCTTTGTCCCTTCGAACTTATCTTATAAAATATATGTTCAAAGGTAAAATTACTAAGAATTTTTGGACTATAATAGCACAGCATTCAATCAAGAACAGGTCTCTTCCGTGCATAGTATTCTGTACATCTGCACAGGTTGCATGATCTTGACATGAGCCCTGGTTCTAAGACACTGAAAATGAGAGGTGTGTCCAAGGACCTTTGCATGGCCCAAGTCCAAAGAAGACTTCAGCATGAAGAGGGGGAGTGTAGCTGATGTGCCGCAAGAGAGGTAGACAGGGATGTGTTTCCCTTTGTTCTAGTAATTCAAAGGTTGTAAATCTTTCATATTCAGGACAACTGCGGGGCAGATGCAGGATACAGCTCAGTATGGGCTGTTGATCCAGGTTGCCTGGGTTCAATATCTGCTCCACAGTTTAATTGTTCTGAGACTTTGGGAATTCATATTTTCTGTGTAATGGTTTCCTCATCCATACAAAGTGGAAAATCAGAGTAATTCCCTCATAGTGTTGTTTGACTTTTTATAAGCACACAATACAAGTGAACTATGATTTTGTAGCCTGTGGGGACTTTGGCTCAAATGCTAACTGGACATTCATTGCATGAGTGCAGTAGTCACTAAGCCGGTCAATTTCGTTAAGTCTAGGACTTATGCAGAAAACTGAATTGTGACAAAAGAAGGCCGTTGAACTAACTTTAACTACAGCAAGAGAGAGGTCTTAAGAGAGAGTATGGAAATAACACTCATCACTGTGAAAGATGCCTTTGGAATTGGGCCATTAATTACAGCTGGTCAGCTAAGTGACTCATTTATCAGGAAAGAAATCAGGGCATTTGCCAGCCACATGGACAAAAGTAGCACATTCAGATGGGTTACATAAAATCTGTTAAAATTTAATTCTTTAAGATGGGCTCCCTAGAAAGTAGACCACACTCTTCAGGGGCAAGGATTCTATCTTATGGTGTTTCATGTTCCTCCTTCCCTATAACAAAGTTGTTTGTCCAAAAATGACCCACAAAAGTATGTTAAAATAAGATATTGACTAGCATCTTGGTGATAAACATCAATAAACATTTCAGTGAGGTTTCACTTATGATAGATGTAAGCCCATCTCCTTATAAATGTTAATAGCCCATATGTGCAAATTGGTCCACTTGCCAATAGGCACATTTATTTGTAAGTTGGCCAATTCTCTCTATCCAAAAATTCAAGAAAACTTTTAGAATGATTTAGAAGCATAAAAATAATTACCATCTTACTTCAAAAAAATGCTATAAAATGTATCTACTGACCATATGAATTGATAGTTACCTGCAATAGGTTGCTACCTTTGCTTAATGACATTTCATTTCCACACAACAGCAAAGCTTTTATGTTATAAATCAGATATCACTTTAGTGCAAGAAACCCTTCAATAGCATCCTAATGCAATTAGAATAACAAATGCAATTAATAATATCAAAAGAACTTAATGTTAGAGATTGGTATTATCTTCCACCTCAGTTTTTAACAATCTCTTTCAGAAAATACATTCCATTAGGCCAGCAATCTTCTTGTTTCTGGAAGATACCACCAAGCTTCTTTACTTGCATCTAATATAAGCATGGCCCAGAATCCCCAGGCCATAGGTTTGCCCATAGCTGACCTCCTTACACTCAGTGAAGTCCCAGGTGAAATACTTCTCAGACAGCAACCTCTGTCTGGCCTATCAGAGGGTGCACCCTTCTCCTCTAAGTCATCTTTGATCACGTTTCCTCAGTTGTTTTTCTTTTTCTTTTTCTTTGAAGAACACTTTTTATTCTTACTTAGAATTACATGTTATCATTGGTCTTATCCTAGAACATAATCTGGAAATTTTTCTATTTACCACTACATCTCCATCATCCAAACCTGTCACTGGAATCTACCTAAAACACCTTTTAGGTATATTTATAAGCATTTAACTAAAGAAGTGATTTAATGAATGAAGAGACTGCTCTGGAATGTTATTTAGCTTTCTTATTTTTTTTTTTCATTAGAGTTTTGGGTGCTTTATCGAGTATCAGCAATTATCTATCTGATGTTCTAATTGATTTCTGTCAAAGAGAGTTAATATTTGATCTGGTGTTAGAAAGCTTTTTGCACTTTATTTCATCAGAAAAAATGATTTTATTCTCTAAAATTCATACCAAGAAAAATAATTCGATTGTGGAAGATGAACTGAAACAAATATTATAGCCACATGGACTGCCTTAACTATAGAATATTAGAAACTATAGCTAGCTATAAATAAATCAGTCTACTAGGCAGAACTGATTCATTCATACTCCTGTCCTATAAGGTCCTACTCAATCTCATTAACTCTGTGAAGTGTCCCCAGAGTGCTTCCTTCTTCTCAGCTAAAATTAATCACTCTTGAATCCAAGTTTCACTATCTATTTTATTACCTCCTTTGATAGGGTAGAAAATCATATTTAACTATTTATGTACAGGTCTCTTCTATAAGATTAAGAAATCCTTTCGGACTAGGATCATATTCATTTATCAATCTAGCCCTTGTATTTATTACATAATAGTAATCAAAAATCTTAATTAATTTGATGTTTTTAAAACTCAGAAGTCCAATTTAGACCCAGGCTATGTATGTATTGATATCCATCACTAGTCTTGGCATCCATCAGCTACAGCTTTAAAACAAGAGTTAGCAAACTGTGATCTATGGCCTAATGCATTTGTATACAACCCACAGGTTAAGAATGGCTTTTCTTTCCATTACTGAAATATTAAAAAAAAAATATATATATATATATATATATATATGGAGAGAGAGAGAGAATTATATGAAGTACAAATTTCAGTGCTATAATAAAGTTCTATTGAAACTTTGCTATATATTGTTATCCCCAAAGAGGCATATTGGCATTTTAGAAAACAGCAGGACCAGCAGGGTCAGTGTAACCTTCTGGTATCCTCTGCTCTAAAGGAAGACATAAAACCTAGGGAGGATTTTCTGACCATCCTCTGCAACAGGTAACAAGACTCACATTCTACTGGTGCCCACACTATGTCTGGAGAACAAGGACTTCTTTATCTCTGAAGACACATAGACACCAAGGACAACCAACCAAATGGGCTTTCTAAGCTTCTCTGTCACCATGAGATCATGCTCTCTTTGTCCAAACCTGTTGCTCTACAACTACTTCCTGTTTCATCAAACCTAACATAAAAATATGTGAACTTAACCCTTTCTTATTAGTGTCTTGATTTCTTTATGGAGACTCCTAGGTCATGTAAAACTTGTATTAAGTAAATTTGTGTACTTTATCTTATAATTTTTATCTTATTATAGAAGCCTGATCCATGAACCCAGGGTAAATGAGGAAAATAAATATTTCCTCCTACAAAACACAACCAGGCCAGGTGCATGCCTGTAATCCCAGCAGCTCAGGAGGCAGAGACAGAAGGATTACAAATTCAAAGCCAGCCTCACCAGTGGTGAGGAACTAAGCAACCCAGTATTTGTCTCTAAATAAAATACAAAATTAGGGCTGGGGGTGTGGCTCAGTGGTTGAGTGCCCCTGAGTTCAATCCCCAGTGCTAAAAAAAGAAAAAAAAACACAACCACACAGTACAGTTGTAACAGAGTTGAATAATTATGACAGAGACTATATGACACCAAAGCTCAAAATATTATATAGAAAAGTTGCCAACCTTCACTTGAAAACAAAAAACAGTCTATTTTTTTTTGCATCATAGGAAAGAATTGCTGCCGCCCCCCCAAGCTTCTCTACCTGCCCCAGCCTCCACTTCTGATTGCTCACCCAGACACTCACAAGAAAGTTAATTTGGTAGCTCAGTCTTGTTTTCTAAGACAATGTTGTGCTTCAGGAGTGAAACCAGCACCTCTTCTAATTCACTCCACTGTACAAAAATGTTTCAATAGCACTCAACTGACTTCAAAATTGAGGGCATTGTCCTTATTATTGTTGAACTAATTTAATATGACTTTTCATGAAAATGGGTTGGGTTATAAAATAGACTGAAGGAGAACCTGATGCATATTGTTGACAGTGTGCTGATACTCCATTTGATGACACATCTTGAAATGAAGGCCCTGTTCTTTTTGCATTGAAAAGAAATGAGGGTGAGAGGGAGGAAGGGAAGAAGGAAGGGAGAGATTTGTCCTTGGCTTCATGAAACACTGGAATGAGTAAGTTGCCACTTCATTTACTTGATGATAAAATTCAAGAAGAACCAAAATGTAATCTGACAGAGGAAACTAGCATGTCACTTACTGTACCAGATAGTCTACCTGAGATATGTCTGCGTCTTTTGTGTTCTTTTTCTTTGACTTTCTCACATCCATCGTCAGTGCCCAACACAAATCCAAAGAAGTACAAGTGCTTATCCGCAAGCACACCTTCCTATTTCTCATTTTCCAAGTAAATCAACAAATTCAAACAGCTGACAGAGCCAGTGAATTGCTACACAACACCATTGCCCTCAATTAACATCTCTTCCGGCAATGCAGGCTGAATGAACTTCCCTTTGTCTCTAGGTGACATCTTAAGGAAATGAGATAAAAATTGATGAAAAGGAGAGGGATCTTTTAGATTGAGCTTGTTAGGATCACATCTAAGTGGCCATCTTTTTTTTCTCCTTTTCAACTCTAAAAGCAGCAGCAAAGAGGCCTTAACATATTTCCCATTTGTTTTGAAGTAATCACTCTGCAGGTTGATGGGAAATGCTGTTCTATGAGTTAGCAGACCTTGAACATTGTATTCTGAATAAGAAGTGAAGCATCACCTCTCTGAACAGAATTTTTATCCTCTTGGGATAAAAATAATTAAAACTCTCACTGAGGTCCTAAAACAAATACTGAAGGTCAAAAAGACAAATTTACCATAAACACACACACACACGTAGATATATACATGTCTAATGCTGGACATTTGCAAACTAACTTACGAATTCAGGAAATCATTTCCATTTAGTGAGAAACATAAAAATCAGAAAGGTGCAAGTGAGTTTCTCCCTAACTTGCTCACTCTATCTTTAGAGAAATGCCATTTAGACACTCTTTTCCTCAGACTTGTAGCCAGAGAAAAGTATTTCACAATTTCAAAGCTGAAAGGAAGAGCTACAGTATAGAGATATAGCAGCTGATAAAAGCAATGCTGACCAGGAAGCTTTTAAATTATTTCCTAGATCTTTTATCAACCTATATTCTATTATAGAATATGGTGGGGTTTTAAATTGGATTTCCCTCTAGCTGTAAAAGTAAGTAAGCTTGTTGTTTGGTCACTTTCCCCATTGAGGGAGCCCCAGGGTTATTAAAACAGCAGCTTAGCAAAGATGGAAAACAACCAAAAGCCCATGTCCAAAGAAGAGTTGGTGTCTGCAAATCTATAAAGAGACTGGAAGAATGTGTGTCCATTGACCAAGATGACCTGTACTGAGCCCCATTAAGTGCTGTGGATACATCAGCAAACAAAATAGACAAAAAATTTCTACCACTTAGAAGCTTACCTTGTAGTTCAAGGAAACAGATAATAGACAGTCAATATATCTAATAAGTTAATAGCATAGTATATTGAAGACAACATATGCTATGGGAAAATAACAAAGCATGAAAAGGAGGATTGAAGGGTGGAGGGGTTGTTATAATTTTTTTAAAAAGTAGTTAGTGAAGGTGGGCTTCATGGAGAAGGTGACATTTGAATATCTGAAGAGTGACTATAGCAGAAGAATGATTCAAGCCAAGGGAAAGAGCTAGTATAATGCCCTTGGGGTTGGACTATGTCTGGCATGTTTGAAGAATGTGAAGGACACTTAGGAGGTGTGATTAGATGGGGGAGGATAAAAATAGACAAGGAGCAAGTTAAAGAAGATTAAGACAAGTCTTAGAGTAGTAATCTGAAACATAAATGGGGACCCATTGGCAGATTGGAGCAGAGTCATAAAGACATTATTAGGTTGGAGTTGTGTGGCATATCACTTTGAGATGGCATGAGTGTTTTAGAACCTGAAATCTATTCTCTTACATGAATCATGCTTGTCTCCCAAGAGACTTGGTAGTATAGCAATAGATCAGTTAAAACTCTTCATTCAGATCCCAGAACTAACTAGTTCCAGGTCTGCAGGATGAGAGGTGAGTCCTTGAATCCCTCTACACCCCCAGGAAGCTGTAAACAACAGTGTCACTTGCCACGTGTAGCTCTCAGAATGATTTGAGGAACTGGGGAGATAATGGAAGAAAGATAGAGTGTCAGATCAATATGGGTTGTCTTATAGCTAAAGAGTTGATGGTGATGTTATGTACATGCTCGTTGTCACGACGATTATAATCCTTTCTGTCAGGAGACACAGTGTCTACGTTGAGGCTGGAAAGTCAAATTTGTGGAAGATTGTTACAGTTGTGAGAATGATAGGATAGAAAGTATTTGTAAGAGTTGTACAGTGATAATGTAGTGAAGGTGCTGACAGGAGCACCCTGTGATAGATGTCAGATGAATCTAACAGATGGAAAACTTGGGAGTAGTATGTAAAATGTGGGAGGAGAGACTCAATCTCAAGTCCCGCATGTCACAGATGTTAGGTGACAATACCAGCTACTGGAAATGCTTAGAAAGAGAATAAAAATTGCCATTTTAAAAACGTTTGAACACCAGAACTTACTCCTGCTATTTCACTGAAACATTGTTCCCATTTTATGGCATTGTTGGGTGAATATAGTTAACAATAATGTATTTTACACCTTAAAACAATAAGAAAAGACAGTTTTGAATATACTTACCTAAAGAAATGAAAGAGTAACATTATAGATATACTAATTACTCTGATTTGTTCCTTATCCAATGTATACATGAATCGAAACAACACATTTTGCCTCATAAATATATTTTTAAAGAGTCTAGTTTGTCTTCTTGTGTCCCTGCAAAGGCAGGAAAACAGATTTTTATTAGCTGAAAATTTTAATGGAATCATATTTTAAATGTCAAAAATGAGACTGTAATATTTTCTAAGATTATAGCTACATAGCAAAAAATATTCATCAATTAAAATGAAAGGATAATGTAGATGATTTACAAACAGGCTCTCTTGTATAAGATGAGGGAAGTTAAAGCTTATCTAATCAAAATCCTGAACATTACATTATATAGAATATCAACTATGAAAGCAAGTGTCCTCCCTTCTCTAGAAAACATATATTTAAAAAATAAAATAAATTAACTGTTGGCAGAAACATTAGTAACCACCATAGTAAAATGAAATGAATAGGTTAACTAAATATCTTCTGTTAAGAAGAGGCCTGGTGGGACAGAGTCAAATGGGAACATTCTAATTCTAGAAGATCGAGACTGAGGACAGTGTTTCCTAAAGTGGTTGTTTATAGCGTTTATGACAACAGATTCAAATATATTTGGGAAATACTTGACAAGAGCATATTATCCTTCAAAGAAAAGCAAATTATGTAACGGGGCAAAGTGGAGAAATATTTTCTAAGAGAAATGTAGGATAGGCAAGAAATATAATGAGGGAACTAATTCAAAGTGACATAATACGCTAAGCATGATGGCACACACCTATAACCCCAAGTGGCAGGAGGATCACAAGTTCAAAACCAGCCTCAGCAGCTTAGCAAGGCCCTAAGCAACGTAGTGAGACCCTGTCTCAAAATAAAAGACAAAAAAGGATTGGGGAAGTATAACTGGGTTCAATCTCTGGTACCAAAAAGTAAAATAAAATAAAGTGACACAATACAAATGTCCAGCACAGGCTATGAAAAAACTATTTTGTGTTACAGTGTTTTAGACATGGAAGGACCCCAAAGAGCATCTGATATGCTCCTTTGTAGCAGTGTGAGCTGAGACCCCAAAAGGTTAAGTGATTTACCTAAGACCATAAAAGCAAATTCAGTCTTAAATTCAAGCCTTCAATCAAAATTATATACTTTTACTTCAAAACTTCTAAGCATCATGAAGAGAATAAAAAAATTCTTTCAATAAATTTAAGATATTCTCCTCTCCTTTTTTAGTGGATTATGTCTAAAGTGTTTTACCATGAGAATGGAATTTTCCTGTTTCAGCAGACAATCTTCAAGTCCTAGAAAAAAAAAAGAAAAGAAAGAAATGCCTATATCTACCAAGTGTTCATAAATATTATAATACAATGCTGAATATTTGATCTACAGTTTAATTTTTTACTTTCTTCCAACACTGTATTATCAGTAGTAATATTTATAAGTATTTACAGATCTGAGACAACTATAGAGATGATGTCAGAAAGATATTATTACAATGTAGGTCATGAGACATGGCTGTGTGATAAACTGAGATCTGATATGAGAAATGTAGAATGAAACAGGAAACCCAGCATCAATGATCTCAACAACTACAAAAGAAAATGCTGTACATGTACACATGCATGCAGATACACTGTTTCATGTCTGGATTTGAATACAGTCCTGGAACCCAGATTGGTTGTTTCTAGGAAATGGACTATAAATGTAGAACTTTTCCACTCCACTCAGAGCCCAGTCCAACAACAAGACAGATAGAAAGAAGCCAGTATCTTAATAAAGCCAAGACAGGTAAATTGTTGCCAGTAAGAGTTTGAGAAACATACAGACAAAAGTTATTCAGCCCAATTTTTGCAACAACTGTATAATACTATAAAAGGAAAATGATTCAACAACAGAATTAATAAAGCATTGGTAAAGAATTCGTTTTATTAATTTTCATGACTTACTTTTAGTGTATGCAAGACAGAGCAAATGATCTATCTGGATTATTTAGTCTACACAGGTTAAACCATATCTTGGCTTTGGGGAAATGCAGGTCTATTGACCTTACTCTCATGTTTGTGGCAGGATTCCTTCCTTACCTCCTGGACAAAGCTGATGCTAGATTTATCCTGTGGGATTCTGAAAAGAATGACAGATAACATGTTTTTGACACCTTACGAGCATGTATGAGATGTTGTCAGGATAAAATTTCATTTCTTCAGTGTTTTTGGAAATCCTACCTTTTATTTTGCCTTTAGAATCATGGTTGTGGTGCCTTGTTTTATGTAATAAATTTTAATGGTCATGAACCTGGAATCCCTGATTTTGTGAAGTATGCCTTTTATCTCCTCAGCAATGGGGCCTTACCATCTGTGACTGTCTGTAAAATCATATGCATCTGAATTGTTCAAATCTTGAGGCTCTCTGGATCAGAATATCTCAAATGGTATAAAGCATTTATCTAACCCTGCACTCATCTTGCATACAGCAGGCGGAGTGAATGAAAACGCAGAAAGTACCTATTAAGTTTTGGTCTAGAATCATTCTACAATAAAGTGAGTTCACTGGAGTTGATTTCCACAGTCAGCTACATTAATCACCAGGCTCTCAGCTGTTATGTTCTGCATGCTTGCTGCCTAATATGTAAAAGAGGCTAGGTAAATCTCACCAGTTCCTTGACAAGCAGCTATAGTTTTTTATTCTTTACTACAGAATGAAAATCCCACTGGGAAATGGATTTTTTTTTCATCACTCAATGTCAAGTAAGTCAAAAAAGATTAGCTCATAATGCACATTTCACAGCTTAAACATTAAAAATGGGGAGATGTAAAGGAATATAGAAAACTGTATGCAGGGGATGAGGTGAGGATCTTAGAGTGTGGAAGACAAGTAGCCTCAAAACAATGAATTTCCCTTCATTTCTTCTCTCTTTAGTTGCTACATTTTCAATCATTTTCCCTTTCTTTTGCTCTCCTTACTCGTCTTTCCTTCCTCATCTTACTCGTGCTTTTTATTTTTTCACGGTGATGAAAAAGATCATGATTTACTCTACAGTCTGACTTCAGCAATGAAACAGAAATAAACCGGGATGAGTCACATTTAATGGGGCGATCCTTCATAGTTGTGAAGAGTATTATAATAGGGGACTATTTTCATTTTTTAATCCAATGAATGTCTAGCATTACTTAGCATAGGTCACACAGCACATTAGGCACTGGGGATTCAAAGGTGAACAAGACAGTGAGGAACTTCAGGGTATATGGAGGATTTCATAAATAAAGGAGGAAGCAACACGTTTTTTAAAAATCAGATCCAGTTGTGATTAGAGAGGCCTGAAATTTTCTTATTGTAGAGAACAACAAGGTAAGGAAAAAATGATCTACTTTCTATATTATAGTTACACATGTAGAAAAAAAAATCATATAGTCAGTTTTATAGTATTTGGAGTAAAAATAATTTGAGACAATCGAATGTTTTAGTTGATGGAACAATTCTTTGACTACCAGCTAATATCAATATCATTTGCTAAAAAACATAAAATCATAGTCTGACAAATGTGTTTGGAATATAATTTATAAGCAAAGTACCGCTTATTCACTATAGGTGACAGAGAGCTGAGGGAGGTCTAGACTTTGTCCTTTGTGAATTTATAGTTAGGAGAGGATATTTATATACCAATAACCCCACTGCAAAAAAAAAAAAAAATAGGCTGTGAAAAATAACATCTGAACATTTTTAAAAATCTACAGAAGGTCACAGGAATGATTCTTTTACAACATGAGATGAATTATGGCACTCCTCTGATCCAACCTTCTAATGGCTTCCTGCCTCCCTCAATATAAATGTCAAAGGCCTGGCCAGGACCTTCTGGGCCCTGCACAACCTGGCTGTACTTTGACCCCATATCCCACTGTTCTTCTCCGCAGCTCACTTTGTTCATTCACACAAAAACGCTTGCTGTTTGACAAAGCACCTATTACAGTTTGGATGTGAGGTATCTACTAAAATATTCAGAGGTGAAGCCATGAAATATGAGAGCTATAATCTAATCAGTCCATTCTAGTTTGAATGGACTGATAGGACAGGGCATGGCTGGAGGAGGTGGGTCACCATCTCCCTGTGGCCCCTAATCCTCATTCTGCTTTTTGACTTGTGAGGGTTAATCTGGATTTTCAACTTGATTCAATTAAGAGACTCCTGGACGTGTTGATGAGGGTGTTTACAGAGGTGATTGGTATATGGGACAGCATATTGAGGGGGAGACTCATCTTAAATGTGTTTAGCACAGTCTAATGGGCTGGGAACTTAAATGGAAAAAGGGTTAGATGAGGTGGGTAGAAGAGGAGGAAGCTGATACAGATGAAAACCCCATTTCTCTTGGGCAGGCACTTGTATTGCTGCTGTGATCACCTGAGGACACAGGACTCCTCCGGCTCCTTCACTCTTCCAGAAGTGGGCTCTTTTTAACAGTTCTCTAGGTAGGTCCAAGGCTTTGAGTCCCAGACTGTGGCTGCATCATTGGTTCTTCCTCTTCTGAGACTCCACCTTCTTGGGTTGAGTAGCTACTGGTTCCTCCAGTCCTCCAGCCTGCACATGGCCATTGTGGAACTGTTCGGCTTCTGATCTTGTAAGTCCATCATTCATTCTTTTTCTGTTTTACTCAGCTTTTTCATTGTTGTGACTAAAAACCCTGACAAAAACAATTTTAGAGGAGGAAAAGTTTATTTGGGGGCTTAAGAGTTTCAGAGGTCTCAGTCCCTAGACAGCCAGCTCCATTCCTCAGGGTTCCAGGTGAAGCAGAAAAATATGTCAGGGCTCCAGTGAGGCAGAAAAAATATGGCAGAAGATTGTGGCAGAGGGAAGCAGCTCACATGATGATCAGGAAGCAAAGAGAGACTCTACTTGCCAGAAACAAAATATATACCCTAAAGTCACACCCCCAATGACCTACCTCTTCCAGCCATATCCTACCCACCTTCAGTTACCAGTTGGTTAATTCCATCAGAGAATTAATTCATTGATTGGTTTAAGGCTCTCATAACCCAGTCATTTCACCTGTAAGCCTTGTTGCATAATCTCATATATAAGCTTTTGTGGGACACCTAATATTTGGACCATCACACACACACACACACACACACACACACACACACACATTCTCTCTCTCTCTCTCTCGTGTGTTTGTGTGTGTATAGATATATACATGTATCTGTGAATCTGTGAATATATATATACATGAATATACATATATATACATGTATTTATATATAGTGTGTGTATGTGTGTGTGTGTGTGTGTGTATATATATATATATATATATATATATATATATATATATATATANTTTTTTTTTCCCACAGATATCTATTGAGAACCTACTATTGTTTCAGAAATTGTTATGCTGCTTGGGGTACATCAGGGAATGATATATAAAAATTCCTATCCATATGGGTTTTGTGTTCTAGTTGGCAAAGATTGACAATAAATAACATACATAACACCTGATTAATCTTCATAGTACAGGAGAAGATGAACATAAAGTAATTTAAAAACCAATATAGGGTAAGAGGATTATAATAAGCCTACTTTAGAAGGTAAGATTTGAGTAAAGTACAGTCTGGGAAGAAGTGAGAATTAGCCATGTGAAATTTTAAGAGGAAAGAGACAGTTCCAAAGCCTTCATCCTGGATGAAGTTTGTGGCTGTATTAGGGTTATTCATAGGAGCAGAACCAAGAGGAAATTGAAATATATATATATATATTTCAATTTCCTCTTGGTTCTGCTCCTATGAATAACCCTAATACAGCCACAAACTTCATCCAGGATGAAGGCTTTGGAACTGTCTCTTTCCTCTTAAAATTTCACATGGCTAATTCTCACTTCTTCCCAGACTGTACTTTACTCAAATCTTACCTTCTAAAGTAGGCTTATTATAATCCTCTTACCCTATATTGGTTTTTAAATTACTTTATGTTCATCTTCTCCTGTACTATGAAGATTAATCAGGTGTTATGTATGTTATTTATTGTCAATCTTTGCCAACTAGAACACAAAACCCATATGGATAGGAATTTTTATATATCATTCCCTGATGTACCCCAAGCAGCATAACAATTTCTGAAACAATAGTAGGTTCTCAATAGATATCTGTGGGAAAAAAAAATTAATGAATGATCAGCTTTGATAGATTGGTATAAGCAGTGAAATTATCAGAAATGGCTTAATGTATGAGATAATAACTTAAAGAGGAAAGCTGTCATGACTCATCTCCCTCACTTCAGACTATTACTTTCAGCATATGCAAGCTATTTCTCAAACAGATAAATTCATAAAATTTCTTTATGTAACTGGTACATTGGATAAGTATGACTCCTGGGATGTAATCATAGAACAAATTTATTTTAGAGTCCCATTGTCCCTTTAATATATTTAGTTGTATCCATTCTACTGGATGAAAATTCAGATGATATCATGATTCTCTTGGTCATTCTTATAATATGGCCAATTTAAATGAAACATTACATCTCAGTTCTATAAGTAAAATATCAAGTCCAACTGTATTTAACACGAGAACTTAATCCTTTACTCATATCCATCAGATCCACTGGAAGGTGGTGAAGCAGATAAGGTAGGAGGAAGAGCTTAGGGTAGGTGAAGGAAGGAGCGTGGATAGGCTTTGCTCTTCTCCTACCAGTTCTGCAAACACTGACCTCTCCAGAGTTAGAACCCAGGAAGGGCACCAGAGAGTGGAGAACAGGACAGACTTTAATTGACTCACAGTGCCCTAAGCTGGCATTCTGTGGGTTTGGCAGCTGTCTGAAACAGTCTCCCTCTCATTAGTGCTTTTATGGGCTCTCAGGAGATTGCTCAATCACTGGTGATCTCAGTCTCTTGTTCCCTAAACCCAAGAAAAGCATCTCTATTATGAGTGATCAATTATTCCTTCTCAGCCCACACAACCCCCATCCAAGAAAGTAAGGTCTGCTTGCTCCTGTAGGCAATGCTTTACACAGGACCTAACAAAATATCCTGAGTCTTCTTCTAATTCCTAACCTATGTATGACTGTGGAAAATACCTCAATCATTCTTTAGTTCAACAAAAGTAGTTTCTCCTTTGCTCTGGCTATTATAATAGCCATCTAACCGTTTTTATCTTTGAGAATTTTTAAAATAGGAGTAAAAAATATGTATACCATTTTGTATACCCTCCCCAAATTATAGAGCCTGCTAAAATATTTGAACGGTGTTAAAATTGTCCTTTCATAATTGAAATGTAGGAAAAGCATCCCTGATGCACCTGTCACAGGTGGAGACGAGATTCACATAATAGCTTTGTTCTCAACCCCCTTGCAATCTCTGCTTAATGAACTTGAATATATTCATGATAATCTTTGATGAGTTTAAGAGCTGCAATCCTAGTACATAGCCAATTTCTGTGAAGTCCTGTTTGTAAGATCCTATAGGATGATCTTTCTCATTCCTAACTTCTTATATGGAAAGATATCTACTTTCTTAAAATTTTGGCTCTTTCATTTTAACATCCAATTTCTTGTGCAAAAATTTTCTCTGATTCTCAGCTACCCATAAGACAACTTCTAAACTCCTGAGCTTGCACCCACAAATTTATAATACAGTTTCATTCATTTTTTTCCAACCCAGTTTTCTATTATACACATTTAATACTTCCAAGTCTGATAGTCTTTCATTCATTGATCAAGAAATACCTACTACATACTATATTCCATCCCATGTTTTAGACATTGGTGTATATATACCAGAGAGGAATATGTCAGAGAATTTATCTTTTCCCAAATACATTACAATACAAATTATTTTACTTTTTTTTTACTTTCCCCATATTGTCCCCAAGTTATAGAATATCAAAAATCATGAGGAAAACAGTATCTAAGAAAATGCCATTTTATAATATTGGAATAAGAAAATGTTTACAATGCATTCCAAAAGCATTAAACATATACTGTAGAATTAAAAAAGAAAAACTTCTAAAGAAATGCATTACTGGACTTGAGCTTTAAGAAGAACAATCTGACAATGTTCCTCAGAAATAGGACAATACCAAGAGAATAGTCATTAGAGTAATAACTGTGTAACATGAGAAAGAACAGCACAAATGTAAAGGAAATGTCACTTGAATCACTGTAGAGTAGGAACACTCTTTATGAAACATCAAAAAAAAGAAATAGTAAAAGATACTCTGATTGATGCTGGATGATTGGCAGAATGATGGTACAATTGTGGGAGTTCATAAGGGGAAGAAGATAATTTTTAGTCTAGTTTGGACATGTTAATTTTATGGGAGAAGTGAGACACTCTATTAGAATTTACAGGAGGCAAATTGAAGCACTGGCTACTTGATAGAGCCCTCTATGAAGGATTTGAGTAGAGAATTACAATAATTTGTGGGGGTGAAAAGCCAAAGCCATTTATAATTATAAGACTCTACAAAATGTTATGTTATAGTTTGGATATGAGGTATCTCCAAAAGCTCATGTGTGAGACAATACAGGAATTCTCAGAGCTGAAATGATTAGATTATGAGAGCTGTGACCTAAGCCATGGATTACTGCATTGGATGGATTAAGACTTTGAATGGACTACTGGGTGGTAAGGTTGATGGGGCGTGGCTAGAGGAAGTGGATCACTGGGGCATGCCTTGAATATTATATGTTATCCCTGGATCCTCAAGCCCTCTCTGCTTCCCCTCTGTTATGATTTAAGCAGCTTTTCTGCACCATGCCCTTCCACCATTATGCTCAGCTTTACCTCATGCCCAAAGCAATACAGTTTGCAAACCATGGACTGAACCTCTGAACCAACATAATGACATAGCTGTTCCTCATCTAAATTGCTCTTGTCAGGTATTTTGGTTACAGTGACAAAAAGCTAACACAGTGTACACTGAGGTTTTCTTTTTTTTTAACTTATTAACCCAAAGAACAATAAAATCACATGAGAAAGGGGTTTTAATACAAGAAAAGGTAAACAATGTCTGATTCAATAGATTCCCAATTCACCTCAAGGAATAAAAGAAGAACAAATCAGTGAACCATTACCGTTATGAAATGGGAACCAATAACAAAGAGGAGGAAAAACTGTTGATCAACAACACACTTATTGAATTTAAAAACAAACACTTCAGTCTGAATCGATAATTAGCAGACTTGACATTGCAGAAAATTTAATTAGTGATTTACAGGACAAAACTGAGAAGAAACTGAAGGATCCAGAGGAAAAGGTCAGAGAATATACTGACAGAGAAAATGAGAAAAAAATGGCAAGCAAAATGAAGATCCAGCTTATGTAAGATGAATTCCCAAAAAGGAACAAGAACAGATGGGATTTAAATCATGATCAAATGAAAAATTCTAGAAAAATATTGTTTTTTTAAAAATAATTTATATATTGAAATTAAAACAAGAAATTTCCCAAGCAAATAAATAACACAAACCACACAACAAAAAATAAACTCAGTGACAATGGTAAAGGTTAAGCACAAAGAAGGATTCAAACACAGAAAAACAAGATACAAGATGGCACAGCCCTTCTTTCAAATGCCAAATGCCAGAACACAAGGAACCAACCACACCCACAGAGGGAGATGGGAAAAAATCATGACCCATGATTTCCACATTCAGCCAAGTTGCTTCAAAGGTGAAGGAAATAGCTGCATAAGATCTCATAAACCAGGCCATTATTTGAGAAAATTTTTCTAAAAAGAATCAGAGTAACTAATGAATTAAACAAGTAAGATCAAGGGTGATATATTGTGCAGGGAAGGAGAGTGATGACATAGCTCCTAAAGCACTACTGTCTTCATTTGTTCAACATGAAGAATTAGAATGACAGATAAACTGATAGAATGAACACTTTTAAAAATTTGAATTAAAAGTAAGATACTTATTTCAGAATATTTGTCTAATTTAAAAATGAACCAGTCACCAAAAAAATAAGTAAAAATGCATAAAAGGAAGCAAAAATTAATGGATGGAAACATCAAAATATAGAAGGCAGAATTAGTAAAAATTAAAACATCAAAACATCTTCTATAACCCTGAGAGTGTTTCATCATGTGTAAAAGCCTTCTGTGTGTGGAACTTATTTAATCCTCAAAATACCATACAGAGCACATTTATTATGATTTCATTTTTACAGACAGAAAAGTTAAGTTTGAGGAGGTGAGGTAAATTTCCCAGAGAAACGCAACTAACAAATGGTGAGGACAGGATTAGAAACTGCCTGAGTCAGAGTCTTTACTCTCAGTCCATAAACAGTGCTGCCTGAAATGTACACATATTCTCACACGCAAATACATACATACACACACACACACACACACACACACATATATATATATATATATGCATATATATGTAAATACACACAGTCACACTGTCATTCAGATATTCTTGAGTATATACATATATTCATAGATACAAATGTTCATCAAGACACATATATTCACATATATACTTATATGTACACATGCTTACATACATAAAATTTTGAAAACATTTAAATCCTTCTGGAGTGAGACAGAATCTCTAAAAAATAATTTTAAAAGATCAAAACTTAAGTCTAAACTTCTTTTCATCAAACCTAAAACCTACATATAACCTGTTTATCTTTTTCTTCTCTCCACTTACAATAGGAGAGGTGTTAAAATTTTTGCCTAAGAGTAACGTGATATGTGCTCTGACACCCCTTTTCTTTTTTTTCAGTGACTTGCTTTATAGATTATATCTTATTTCCTTCCACCTTCTGGGTCCTTCACTTCAGCAGTTCTATATTCTCAAACATTTCTCATTTTAAGAACAGTCATCCCCTGATTACATTGCAGTTCAGTTTTGAAGACATGTGTCCATGTCTTCACCATCCAGCTCTACCCACAACATTTCCTTATCATCTGCCATCCACTGTTTATTCCAACCCACATTCTCCATTCCAAATTTCTCTGGTCAATTTTGCTCAATTGCTTTACTCTTAAATACTCATATACTGCCTTTGGTAGGCCTAAACATGTGACTCCCTGTTAGTATTTTTAAAGATTAATGTCATTTGAAATTTTAAAAATAAATACAGCTGAAAAGAAATCAAAGGAAAGGGATAATGTGCTGTTTGTTTTAAACCATGCATTCTGTCCTCATGTTCTGAGAACCTCCTATGTGTGGGAACTCCAAACCCTCTCACCATCTCCATTCTTCTCTTTGCTTTGAGAATCACTGGTTTCAATCCTTAAATGTTGTCACTTCCTGGGATTCTGTCCCAGGATCTAGACACACTCTCCTTAGGTGAGCTTATCTACCAATTTCTGTAGCTTTAGTTATTATCTATCATACATGCTTATGATTGCCAAATTTTTATCTCTTGCTTAGATTTCTTTCCTGAACACCAGACTCATGTATTTAACTGTTGTCAGAATCAACATTTGGATGAACTTCTTTCTTCTGGATATCTCTCACTTGTGTCCATTCTCAACATTCCCAGAACTGCCACCTCGTTTATATGATACTTATTTCCCTCCTAGATTACCACAATAACTTCTGTAAGATTTCTCTTTCTTCTATCCTAAGTCATTCTCCATATCTTAAACACAGTAATTTCTTTTTCTAAAGTGCCATTTTCATCATTTTAATCCTTTGGTTAATACCTTTATCATTCTCTTTGCCCTTAGAATTAAAGCTCAACTTTCTTAACACAGTTGAAAAGCATCATCAGGAACCACCCAGTGTTTATTGTTCTATTCCTTATTTGCTACACCAAATTATTCCTCTGGTTCCAATTCTAGAAACCTTACCATGGTCATCAAATTTAATACCTTTTCTCTGTCACATTTCTTTTTTTTTTTTATTGGTTGTTCAAAACATTATAAAGCTCATGACATATCATCTTCCATACATTTGATTCAAATGGGTTATGAACTCCCATTTTTTACCCCAAATACAAGTTGCAGAATCACATCGGTTACACATCCATATTTTTACATAATACCATATTAATGACTGTTGTATTCTGCTACCTTTCCTATCCCCTACTATCCCCCCTCCCCTTCCCTCTCATCTTCCCTCTCTGCCCCATCTGCTGTTGTTTAATTCTCTCCCTTGTTTTTTTTTTCCCCTTTCCCCTCACAAACTCTTATATGTAATTTTGTGTAACAATGAGGGTCTCCTTCCATTTCCATAGTTTCCCTTCTCTCTCCCTTTCTCTCCCCCCACTTGTCTCTGTTTAATGTTAATCTTTTCCTCATGCTCTTCTTCCCTGTTCTGATCTTAGTTGCTCTCTTTATATCAAAGATGACATTTGGCATTTGTTTTTTAAGGATTGGCTAGCTTCACTTAGCATAATCTGCTCTAATGCCATCCAGTTCCCTGCAAAATCCATGATTTTGTCATTTTTTAGTGCTGCGTAATACTCCATTGTGTATAAATGCCACAGTTTTTTAATCCATTCATCTATTGAAGGGCATCTAGGTTGATTCCAAAGTATAGCTATTGTGAATTGTGCTGCTATGATCATTGATGTGGCAGTATCCCTATAGTATGCTCTTTTAAGGTCCTCAGGGAATAGACCGAGAAGAGCGATAGCTGGGTCAAATGGTGGTTCCATTCTCAGCTTTCCTAGGAATCTCCATACTCCTTTCCATATTGGCCGCACCAATTTGCAGTTCCACCAGCAATGTACAAGTGTACCCTTTTCCCCACATCCTCGCCAGCACTTATTGTTGACACTTCAAAGAAAGAAAACCACAGACCAATATCTCTAATGAACATAGACGCAAAAATTCTCAATAAAATCCTGGCGAATCGAATACAAAAGCATATCAAAAAAATTGTGCACCATGATCAAGTAGGATTCATCCCTGGGATGCAAGGTTGGTTCAATATACGGAAACCAATAAATATTATTCACCACATCAATAGACTTAAAGATAAGAACCATATGATCGTCTCCATAGATGCAGAAAAAGCATTCGACAAAGTACAGCATCCTTTTATGTTCAAAACACTAGAAAAACTGGGGATAACAGGAACTTACCTCAACATTGTAAAAGCTATATATGCTAAGCCTCAGGCTAGCATCATTCTAAATGGAGAAAAACTGAAGGCATTCCCTCTAAAATCTGGAACAAGACAGGGATGCCCTCTCTCTCCACTTCTGTTCAACATAGTTCTCGAAACACTGGCCAGAGCAATTAGACAGACGAAAGAAATTAAAGGCATCAAAATAGGAAAAGAAGAACTTAAATTATCACTATTTGCAGATGATATGATTCTATACCTAGCAGACCCAAAAGGCTCTACAAAGAAACTATTAGAGCTAATAAATGAATTCAGCAAAGTGGCAGGATATAAAATCAACACGCATAAATCAAAGGCATTCCTGTATATCAGCGACAAATCCTCTGAAATGGAAATGAGGACAACCACTCCATTCACAATATCTTCAAAAAAAATAAAATACTTGGGAATCAACCTAACAAAAGAGGTGAAAGACTTATACAATGAAAACTACAGAACCCTAAAGAGAGAAATAGAAGAAGATCTTAGAAGATGGAAAAATATACCCTGTTCATGGATAGGCAGAACTAACATCATCAAAATGGCGATATTACCAAAAGTTCTCTATAGGTTTAATGCAATGCCAATCAAAATCCCAACGGCATTTCTTGTAGAAATAGAGAAAGCAATCATGAAATTCATATGGAAAAATAAAAGACCCAGAATAGCAAAAACAATGCTAAGCAGGAAGTGTGAATCAGGCGGTATAGCGATACCAGACTTCAAACTATACTACAGAGCAATAGTAACAAAAACAGCATGGTACTGGTACCAAAACAGGCGGGTGGACCAATGGTACAGAATAGAGGACACAGAAACCAATCCACAAAACTACAACTATCTTATATTTGATAAAGGGGCTAAAAGCATGCAATGGAGGAAGGATAGCATCTTCAACAAATGGTGCTGGGAAAACTGGAAATCCATATGCAACAAAATGAAACTGAATCCCTTTCTCTCGCCATGCACAAAAGTTAATTCAAAATGGATCAAGGAGCTTGATATCAAATCAGAGACACGCCGTCTGATAGAAGAAAAAGTTGGCTACGATCTACATACTGTGGGGTCGGGCTCCAAATTCCTCAATAGGACACCCATAGCACAAAAGTTAATAACTAGAATCAACAAATGGGACTTACTCAAACTAAAAAGTTTTTTCTCAGCAAAAGAAACAATAAGAGAGGTAAATAGGGAGCCTACATCCTGGGAACAAATCTTTACTCCTCACACTTCAGATAGAGCCCTAATATCCAGAGTATACAAAGAACTCAAAAAATTAGACAATAAGATAACAAATAACCCAATCAACAAATGGGCCAAGGACCTGAACAGACACTTCTCAGAGGAGGACATACAATCAATCAATAAGTACATGAAAAAATGCTCACCATCTCTAGCAGTCAGAGAAATGCAAATCAAAACCACCCTAAGATACCATCTCACTCCAGTAAGATTGGCAGCCATTATGAAGTCTCTGTCACATTTCAATTCTGGAATTCCCTTACCCTCTAGTTCTACTCTTGTTTCTCCTGGTCTCCCATTTAATTTCACCTTCTGCCTTTGTCTTCTAGCTCCTTCTAAAGACAGGAATGATCTGATTAATCTGATGACTGTTTACTATCTTTCCTTCTTCAGAAATTCTCCACTGGGCATGGTTGCTCATGCCTATAATCCCAGTGACTCAGGAAGCAAGTTAGGAGGATCACGAGTTCAAAGCCAGTCTCAACAATTTAGCAAGACCCTAAGCAACCTAGTGAGATCCTATCTTAAAACATAGGAAAAGAGTTGGGGATGCGGTTCAGTGGTTAAGCATCCCTGGGTTCAATTCCTTGTATTAATTTTTTTTTCCAAATTCATACAATCTCACTCTTCAGTTTGTATTTTTTTAAGCATCTCTCATGCTAATGCTACAGTGCACCATCTGCAATGATAAATTGTCAGCATCCACCTCCTCTTAGATTTCTTCTTAGCAATTATTTCTCTCTTCTCACAGAAGCCATACTGTGTTGAGCCCTTGCCTTTGCCTATGATAATAAATGACTACCTCTTCATCCTAAATCAAATTCTTCCCTCAATCTCAATTAGGTTCAAACTGCTTTCCCTAGCCCCTATATTTTTTTCTTCAGTTCCAAATACATTGTAAGAACAGAGTAACTGTTTGGATGTGAGGTGTCCCACAAAAGCTCACATGTGAGACAATGCAAGAAGGTTCAGAGAAGAAATGATTGGGTTGTGAGAGCCTTAACACAATCAGTGAATTAATCCCCTGACCGGGATTGGCAGAGTGGTCACTGAAGTGGTAGGGTGTGGCTGGAGGAGGGGGGACATGGGAGGTATGGTTTAGGGGTATATATATTTGTGTCTGGCAAGTAGAGTCTCTCTGCTTTCTGACCACCATGTGAGCTGCTTCCCTCTGCCACACTCTTCTGCCTTGATGTTGTACCTCACCTGAAGAATGGGGTCAGCCTTCTATGGACTAAGACCTCTGAAACCGTGAGCCCCTAAATAAACTTTTCCTCCTCTAAAATTGTTCTGATCAGATCTTTTAGTCACAGCAGCGAAAAAGCTGACTAAAACAAAGATTTTCAACTTGCTGTTGCTTTTCCTCTCACTATTTCACAGTGCTCTATAATCAGGCACCTTTCTCAACATCGTTTCTCAAAAATCAAAAATGGTATTGTATTCACTAAATATTAGGGTCTGTATAGGCTTCATCTATGCCAACCATTCCATGATCATTTTGTTTTGATAATTTTTCCAATTTTAAAAATTGAAGCATTATTTCTCCATTGATAGAAATAATATTTATTAAACAGTAAAATTTTGGAATATATTAAAAAACGTTAAACTGAAACAAAATATAAAATATAACCATTGATAAGATTACAACGAATTAAGTTTTATTTCTAATCTCTCATGATTTCTTTGAAAATATTTCCATGGCTATAAAAACTATTATGTTTTTAATGTAAAAGAAGTTATATTTAATCCTACCAAGTATATATTAAATCACTTTTTATTTATATTTTTAAATATTATCTTCCTCTTTTTCTTTTCACATATTCACAACCCTCTGGAATTAATGTCACAATTTATATCTGCTTATTCTTTAAAGAAGTCCAACTACTATATTTGCCACAGTTATGGACTTTTCTACATCCATATGCAGTCTTCCTGTGATGGGCTCATTCATCTTATTTGAGTGTTCAATAGCATGTGGTACTGGTACACACCCCTCCCTCATGTTTCAACCAGACGCTTATTTTTTGTGTGTGTTTGTTTTCTTTTGTTTGTGTTTGTTTTTGTTTTTGCTTTGTTTGTGATGCTACAAATTGAACCTGGGGTCTTTGCATTTTAGGCAAAGACCACTGAGTCATATCCCCAGCCCTAAGATGCTTACTTTTTAGATCAGATTTTAAACAGATGTTTTCTTCCTTCTCTGTCTCACAAAATCCATCCCTGTTTGGCAGGTAGAGAAATAAGGAAATTTGTCTATAATTACAGTACCTAGAGCCAAAGATACATATATAATGACTCATATATAGAAAATCATACCACAGAGGGTATTTCCATATTTGACCTTTTGGAATGTAGAGATTACTAAATCATGTCGGTGACTGAGAGTTGTTCAAAAATAAGAAAAGAAATGATTGTCTTTAGATGAAAGAATATGTGCCCATATATATTAGAAGTGTCATTATGATCGGTTGGGTACAGGCAGAACTGCTTTTATAAGGAGACTGCAAAATACACTCATTTGAACAGATTTATTGCTCCCTAATTTCATAGTTCAAGTATAGGCAGGTGTTGGAGTAATTTGATTTCATAGTGTTACCCAGAAACTTTTTACCATTTTCTGGCACATTCTCCATACAGAGTCCCAACTCTCTATTGCCAAGTCCTCAAGAAGCAGCAAAGAAGAAGCTTAAGGCAAGCACTGGAGCTGGAAGTGGTACAGTCCTTACAGTCATGCACATGATACACTGTCAGAACTGAGTACCACTGCACAAGCCAGGAAGAGGAAAGAAAGGAATGACTTTTCTTTCTTCCTTTTTCCAAGGAAGGTTGAAGTAGTCTCTGGCTGGTTGATGTTCCCTGATAAATCTAATGGGAAGCTTTATTATAAAGAAGACATGTAGACTGCACGTCCAGAGTCTGAATAATTGGGCAACAATCCACAATCTTAAATATAAGTTTAAACTACAGGAAAGAGAAAGAGAAAAAAGAAAACCGTGAAGCAGATTTGAAATCAGTGAAGAAAACACAATTGAAACCTTTTTTTGGCATGTACGTAGGTGACTTCAAAATGGGTTTTGGAAGAATACAGAACTCTTGAATATTATGGCCAATGCTACTAAATTTTTTTCTAGATGGTAATGCTTTCATATGTTCACGGATTTTTTTGAAAGGTCTACAAACTGGTTAACTTTTTACTACAACACGGAGGAAGCATGACAGCTGCAATATGCTCATGAGATTGTAGTTTTGAGTCTTATTTCTGTTGGAGGGGCTTTAGTTTTATGCTTTTAAGTAATGTAGTACTTTGGTATGACCCATCAAATTTTGCATCAGACCACTTGAAAAGTCTTATTTCTGCTATTCAGTGACCTCTTGGCTATGTACTAATAGATTTCCAGTCCACTGAGAGGGAAACCTTTACAGACACTTTTCAAACTTTCAAAGCTATGATTAAATGTGCCTTTACATCAAAAATCAATCTTTTTAAAAGCATTCAAGGGATTTGCTCTGCAGAGCAGAGACTAACGTGCCAGACAAGCTCTCCTAGACTTTTAAAATATCTTTCTTTCCCCTTCCAAGAAGTCATTATTCCAGGGAACGTTTATACAGGCAGATTTTCAATGGCTCCCAAATCACATTTAGGATCATGTTGGCTCATGCTCCCATTTATTACAGGGTATTCTTGATGAAAACAAAAAGGAAACACTATAAATGTAACAATCATCAATTAGTAAATGTGGCTTTTGATACTTTGATTAGTTAGCTAAACAGAAGTTGGTCTTTACTTTTTAGAAACATCAAAGTAATACGTAGAATATGTATGTTTTTAAAGTAGTTGTAGTGTCTCCCTAAAATAAATAGTATTTTGTTTTTTCGAGTTGTCATAGTAAAACAAACAATTACAGATAAATTTACCTAGCATAAATGAGTTCCTCAAATATAAGAAAACTTTTTTTGCAGGGTGGGCACTGCCTAAGGGCACCTAACCACTGAGCCACATCCCCAGCCTTTTCCTTCTCTCTCTCTCTCTCTGTCTATTTATTCATTTATTTTGAGATAGCATCTGACTAAGTTGCATAGGACCTCCCTAAGATGCTGAGACTGGCTTTGAACTTGTAATCCTCCTGACTAACCTCCCCAACCACTGGGATTACAGATGTGCCTTCAGCAAAAGATAACCTTTGTCAACATACATAATGAATTGTATTTAGTTTCTTTGTAACTTTAATGGTTTCCTGTGCATGTTAACTTTGATTTTCCTAATAGATTCATAAATTGGGGGTACAGATACCATCTAATATTTTGTTTAATTTTCCCATTACATTAGGATAGTGCTAGATGTTGATAAGTAATCATAAATATTAATGATAAACATTTAACAATGGAAGATCAAATTTAAAAGTTTAATCTTTTTTTTTTTTTTGGTACTAAAGATATAATCCAGGGGCCCCGTAACCTTTAAGCCACATCGCTAGGATTATCCCCTCTGCCCTGCTCCTATTTTTTTCTTTAATTTTGAGGCAAGGTCTTGCTAAGTTGCTTAGGGCCTCATTAAGTTGCTGAGGCTGGCTTTGAACTTGCCATCCTCCTGACTCAGCTTCTCGAGCCACAGGGATTACAAGCATGCACCACCACATCTGACTAAGAAATGTTTTTATGTGCAAATAATAGTATCACTGAATGCAATGCATGGAACAGTAGAGATTTTTTTTAAAAGTCCTAATGTTATCAAATCTAATATTATCAAATCTCTCACAGATTTGTTGTAGTGCAGCCATCACATTGAAGCAGTTAATGAAAACTTTTCACCAATTGTCCTAAAGGTAGTACTGACCTCTTCTAGGATTTTTGATGTCACTCTATTATATTAGCTTCAGCTGCACCATTCTGCCATTTCCAAATCTTTCATTTGTGCCACCACTTCTTTATTAAATATCAGGTCTCCTTGTCACTTCCCACCATGTCTTTATGATGTTCTAATGTTTAATTATTTTGTTAATTTGCTAACAAACCACATAAGTGAACTTAAATTAATGAAGGACGTCTGCAGACGATCACAGATTACTTGGCAGAGGCTGGCACAACATGAGCCAAAGGAAGGCTTAGATCATTTATCAGCTTGCAAAAATTAGGTACTGAAAACCACTGACAGATGTCCAACAGGAACACAGAGTAGAAATTCAGGAGGAAGTGATAGTGGCTTGCATTTCCAACAGAATGATCCAGAGTCACTAAAACTGGACCAAAATCTAGTACCACATCTGTCTCAAATCTGCTATATTCCTTAGACTGGTGAGCATTCTTTCCATGCATTTTGTCCAAAACAGCAATAGGATTTCTTTTGCATTCTTATAGTCCACATTTAATTGGTCAAACATGTTAATTCTATTTTCTTGATATCTTTCAAATTTTTCTAACTCTTTCTTCCCTCAGGACCACCACTACACGATCCACCTACTGTTAGCCTTTGAATAGGGTCCTAAACAGCCTCTTAACTCATGTGCCTGCCTCTACATTTGCCACATGATCCCCTTTACCACATCATCTCCCTATTGGCTTCCTAGATTCATGACCATATTCCTCTAGGTTCAAATGTCCTTCACAGATTCATTCCCCATAACCTTTCAGATAAAAATCCAACTTTCCTAGCAGGATGCTCATTTTCCTTATGATCAAGCTAATCATGGGTTTTCTTAGATTGTCTGTTCCAGTGACCTTCCACAGTGAGTGCTTTGTGTACCAGGTCATGCTGCTGTCCTCTGCTGCCTTGACTACCCACCTATTCCCTCCCCCTGTGTGAATAACTTCAACTAAAAACTCCAATTCAGTTTTTGTTTCGCCTCCTCTGGGCTTCATGACATCTAAAGAAAACTCTGCTGTCTTTCTCACATAGAATCACTCTGACATAGACCCTGCTGTCTTTCTCTTTCATACTTAGAAGACAGACACCAAATAATCCATAAAAATCTTGCTCTTTTAACATCAGTTGACTAGCAACCTTAATTCAATCTATAATCTTAATTCCTTTTTGCCATATAACTCAGTACATTCATGGGCTTCTAGTATTAGGGGCTGAACACATTATTCTAGCTACTACAACAAATAAAGTCAGATTGTGTGCTTCCAGAATAATTCAAGTTAGTGTGCAGTGAGGTCTTGCGATTAAGTCATGTGGGTTCTGTGTCCACAAAAATCTAAGTTTAAATCTTGGCTCCCCTATCGTCTAGGAAAAAATGTCAAAATTCCCCAAATTGGAGTTTTCTAATGTTGAAATCTGGAGAAATTAGGGATGCTATTTGGAAAGGTGGTTAGGATATGTATGCTGTTAGAACATAAATCTTCTAGTAACCACTCTGACTTAAATAAAATAACAATGGAGTTGTTTTGTATATGAAATAACTCAAAACATGTAAAATATATGTAAAGCATGTGGAATGACCTTTACCATGTTCAAAGAGCTCAAGAAACAATAATTATGGTAGTTTTATGTCTCATGATCAGAGTTGGCATTATTATAAAGCTGAAAGAAAAATAATTTATTTTAAACTTACCAAGATTTCAAGTTAGGTGGCATAAGAAAATATCAGAATTATTTTTAGGCAAAACAGCTCTCTTTTAAAAAATATTTTTAATTGTAGATGGACACAATACCTTTATTTTATTTATTTATATTTATGTGGCGCTGAGAATCAAACCCAGTGCCTCACACATATGAGGCAAGCACTCTACCACTGAGCTACAACCCCACCCCAAAACAAATACTCTTAAATCATTTAGGTAGTTGCTTTTAAAATTATAAACACTGATTTTGAATCCACATCCTAGAGCCTAGAGAAGTAACAAAAGAGAAGGGTCCCAGGAGCCCCATACTAGAGCTTCCATGCCAGCCACCTTGCTTACTCTCAGGCTTTTAAAATAAAAACCAGTAAACTTCTACCTTATTTTTAAAAATTAATTTAAAAAATAAAATTATGGATGCTAAGGCCTTCTTATGTAATCTGGAGGGATAGTAAAAGGCTCTAAATAATGAAAAACTGCATCTATGAGTCTCCTCCAGACAGCTGATTCCAAAGGAGGTTTCTGTGGAAATGGGCAGGACCATGGGCATGACCACGGGAATGGAGAAGGCTCAGCAATCCTGCCAAAAAACAGAGGTCAGAAAAGAATATTGGTCATTGAGATATATAGAGAAATATAATATATATGTGTGTATGTATCAAAAAATATATATATATAATCTTCTAATACAGAGAAAATGAAAAATCTGTTAAGAATCCTGATTACAATAACAATTATAAGTTGTTCTTTTTATACCACTATTATAAATCCCTCCATTGCTAAATCTTAAACCCTAAAATTTTTAACACAAAATATTTAAAATTCAAAAATTTTTGGAAAAGGTAGTTCCCATCCATAGTCTTATTTTAGTGGCACAGTGGGGCATAATGCAAAAGGAACCAGTGTTCAGCTCAGAGCAAAGCTGCCTGACCAGCTGCACAGTTAGATCAGTTGACACAGAGAAGCAGGGGCCATATGGAGAGTGACTCAGCAGAGACATGGAATAAATATCTTTCTCTCCAAATATCCCACAGGAAGGAGATTTTTTTTTTTTTTTTGAGGAGGGAGAAGGTAAAAGGAGTTGTTGATTCCTGACATATGTTACCAAGATTAGAGATATCCTGATAGCAAGTATAATGGTATAAGTTATCTATGTTATAATGATGATGAAGACTGCTATCATTATTACCACTTTCAAATGATCTAGATTATTAGGGCATTAAGAAATGTTTAAGAATTAAAGAAGATATCCATGGAATAGACACACTGAAGGAGGTAGGAAGAAAAACAGTACCTGCATCATTCTTCCACCAACTTCAAGCAACACAATATACAGAGAGATGACTTATGATTGGGGAAGGAAGAGGTTAATATCAAACCTCAGACATGGAACCCAGTACTGAGTCTGTGATGGCAAAACCTAGGAAATCATGCTAGTGCCTGCAACAGAGCTTCTGGGCCCATACTGACCTGGAGACCAAGGCATTACCTCTACCACTCCTTCCACTACCCTGGTACATAGCACAGAAAAGTATTCCATGTACTTAGAGTGGGACAAAGAATTCTATGACTTTGCATTAAAATTCAGTGCTAGGCCAGTGTAACCCAAAACTGGGCAGAGTCCAATGACCCCTGTCTATAGGCCAATGCTTATAGTTGACAATCTGGACCCTCCTCATACAGACCGATGGCCTTAGTTGACTTGACCTGTATTCTTGCCAATATCATCTAAAGCTGCATGCACTATGCTTGGGCCATGTGTATACCACAGCAATAGGCAGGCCATAGAAGAATGAGCCTTGATCTTGATTCATGGGTCTCAGAGGATGGGTACTGAGTGTGACCCAGCATTGCACCTACAGAGCTATCCCAATGACTACAAGTCTGCCTACCTCATTCTTCCTTCAAACACAACATGGAAAGAGATTATTATCTTAGAGAAAGTGGTGGGAGAGAGAGTAGGAACAGTCCTTCTATGATGAGGTCTACTGCTATCATTATTACCACTTTCAGATGATCTAGATTATTAGGGCATTAAGAAATGCAGAATTCTGGTGTCTGACCACAATCAGGTGACCATGGAACATGGAATAGGCATCTGGGCTTGCCCCTGCCCAAGATGAAAGCTTGTGTGAATGGGCTTCTTTGGTTAGGCATTCCCTCAGTACATTTGAACAGCCTACCAACTACAGATTTAAAACAAACTTGAGCCTGGGGCACCCTTTAGTGTTGAAACAATGACAACACACCAATGGGGACTTGTGGGCAAAACTGGACTTAACATGCCCTCTAGTGCTGAAATAGTGGCAGTGACCACAGGCTCAGAGAAAATAAGCAATCTGACTAGAATTTCTGAAAGGACAGATAGAAAAAGAGACAGATAAGAAAGACTGAAATAAATAACTAATCCATTAATGTACAGACATTTTTTGTATACCAACAGGTATTAATAACTCAGGGATTCATGACCTTACCTAAGAAAACAAAGTGCCATATAAAGATCAAAATGACCACATAAATTATACAGGGCAGAGAATTTAAAATACCTGTTTGAAGGAGATTCAATTAACTTTGAGGGTAAAAAAAGCAGAAGAACAATTCAATAATTTAACAAAGAAAATGAAGTAGTTTTTAAAAATCAAACAGAAATGAGCTGAAAAATATACTAAGTGAAATTAAGAATGCAATAGAATTCATCAATAGAAGAATAGATCAAACAAAAGAAAGCATGAAATTGATGATAGACTATTTAAAAATATACAGAATGGAAATAAACAAAGAAAGAATGAAGAAAACTTATGGGAAATTTGAGGCAGCAATAAAGAGAATGTCTGAGTTATTGAGGTTTAAGAGGAATTTGAGATTGCCAAAGGGGCAGAAAACTTATCCAAAGTGATAATAATAGAAAACTCTCCAAAACCTGAAGAAATATAAAAATATCCATGTATAGAAAGACCAAAGATCACCAGTGAGACTCAATCAAGTCTATCCCAAGACATCTTACAAACTCTCAGAGATGTTAAAGATTCTCAGGGAAGCAAGAGAAAAGAAACAATTGACATAAAAATGTATCTCAGTTAACTTAACTTTCTGGCAGAAACTTTATAAGCCAATGGGGAGTAGAATAAGATTTTTACAGTGGTGAAAGGAAAAATAACCACTAACCAAGAATACTGTATCCATAAAAGCCATAATTCATCATCAGATCCTACCATAAATACTAAAGAGAATTCTATGAACTGAAAGAAAGAGATATTAATAGGTAAGAAAAAATTATAAAGTATAAAACTCACTGGAAAGGTTATTTAAATTCAGGATGTTCTAATACTATAAATATGATGCATAAGTCATTTATATCTTTACAATGAAGACTAAAAAACTATATTGATATGTTAAGAGTCAATATAATAAAACATAAAATAAGATGTAAAATATCAAAATATAGGAAGGAATGGAGTGAAGTGTAGAATTTTTATTATTTTTTGTTCCCTATTTCCTTTAAAATTTCTTTTCCTATCTTTATGACCAATGCCAAATTGCTATCAAAGTAATTTCATATAATCAAAAGATGTTCTCTGGTGTAGGAATACAGCTCAGTGGTGGAGTGCTTGCCTGGCATGTTGAAGGCATGGGTTGGACCCCCAACTTGAAAGAAAGAAAGAGAGAGAGGGAAACAAAAAGTGTTTTTAAGCTTCATTCTGGCCATACAACAAAAATCTATAGTAGCACATCAAAAGTAATAATCAAAGAATCAAAACATATTACTACAATAAATCACTTAACCACAAAGACTAAAAGAGAGGGAGGAAAAAAGAAAGGAACTAGGAAACATTTGAAAATAAGTAACAAAAAGCCAATATTAAGGCCTTACTTTTCAATAATTACCTTAAATGAAAATAGATTAAATTCTCCAAATAAAAGACAAAGAGTGACTCAAAAGATTTAAGGGGGTGAGGCTAACTACATGCTACTTATAAGAAACCTACTCTACCTCTAAAGACATACATAAACTGAAGTGAATGGAAGGAAGAAGATATTCAATGTAAATGAAATCAGAAAGAAAGCAGGAGTAGGAGCAGCCATACATATATCAGATAAAATGGACTTTAGATCAAAACATTAAAAAGAAAGACAAGGGAGGTTACTATATAATGATAAATGTGTCAATATAAAGCACTTGATAGGCATATATATATATATATATATATATATATATATATATATATCTGTAATA
>NW_025999853.1:30250176-30300132 GCF_001458135.2 Marmota marmota marmota
ATATATATATATATATATATATATATATATATATATATATATATATATATCTGTAATATATAAGTATGTATAAAAATATATAAAGCAAATATCAATAGCGCTAACAAGAGAGAGAGATTCCTCTATTGTGTGTGTGTGTGTTGCTTTGCATTGAACCGAGAGAAGGTACTGTACCACTGAGCTACATGCATAGCTCAAGTTACATTCTAATACATTAATAGTTGGGAACTTTAACATCCCACTTTTAGTAATGAGCAGAACATGCAGGCAAAAAAATTAAAATCAACAAAAAGGCAAGTTAAATTGTACCCTAGAACAAATGGACCTAACAGACATCCATGGAAGATTTCTTCCAGCAGACACTATGGAAAACAGGATGCAGGTTTCTAAAAAAAATTGAAAATAAGACTACCATATGATTCAGCAATCCTAGTATGGGGTATATACTAAAGGAAATAAAATCAGTATTTCAGTGCTTTCTGTAGCACTACTCCTAATAGGCAAGAAATACAAACATACTACTTGTTCATCATCTAATGATTAGATAAGGAAAATATGTAAAAAATAGATAATATTCAGCCACTATAAAAAATGAATTCTGTAATTTACATTGATGAACTGTAGGTATTTGGGTAAAGTGGAATAATCTAGGCACAGAAAGAAAAATACTGCATGATTTTATTTTATACATATAATCTTAAATCAACTTGTTGATCTCACACAAGTTGAAAGTAGAATCATAGTTACCAGAGACTGGGAAGAGTATGGGAGAGAAAAAGATAGGGGAAAAAAAATCAATCAATAGGTACAAAGTTACAATTTTTAAGGAGAAATACTTTCTGGTGTTCTGTTGCACAATAGATAATTATAATGTACTGCTTGTTTAAAAAAAACTACAAGAAAAATTTTTGAATAATTTTGCTACAAAGAAATTATAATGTTTAAAGTAGATATCTTTTCCCTGATTTAAACATTATATAATATAAATTATATATATGTATGTATATGTATTGAAACATCACATGGCACCCCATATATTTGTATACTTATGTGTCAATTAAAAAATAAATAGAAAAGGAAGCATTTGAAGTTTAAGTGACACCTTAAGAAGATATAGTTGTCAGGCCTGGTGGTACATGCTTATAATCCCACCAGCTAGGGAAGCTGAGGTAGGAGGATCCCACGTTCAAAGCCAGCCTCAGCAACAGCAAGGTACTAAGCAACTCAGTGAGATCCTGTCTGTAAATAAAATACAAAAAAAGGAGATGTGACTCAGTGGTTGAGTGCCCCTGAGTTCAATCCCTGGTTCAAAAAAAAAAAAAAGGCAGAGGGGAGGGGAGTTAAGAAAACTTGGAGCACACAGTAAGTACAAAAAGAATGAAAATACCAGGGCTTATGTTTTCAAAGGTAAATAGTTTAGTTTTCAATATATAAAGACAGGTTAAAAATGTGAATTGTCACAGAAGTCTAAAATTTATCACTAAATTGATTAATCATACTGTGAAAATATTTATCAGGTCACCCAGAACTCTGATGCATTTACTTTGAAAAAAAAAAAACAGAAAAGAGTCATACATAAATATAGATGGCATTTTCTAAACAGCCTCTCTTTTGGTTAGGGTCTGGGTTTAATTTTTGGCCAAGTTTTAAATGCTTTTTACAAAAGAACTATTTTTGACTGAGTCATGATATTCTTTTCCTTCTCTGAAACAGTTTTGTGGGATTGGAGCTGGGGAGGCTGAAAATAGATGGATCAGATACTGCTAACAAAGGCACAAAACAGGGGGACACAGATAGCTCACAGCATTTAGAGCAGTTATTTGGGGCTCCCTGATTTCTGTTAACTTTTTACCTTGAGAAAGTTTAAGCCTTTTCATTTTCTTGAATCTAAACAGAAGCAAAATGGGTTCTCAACTATTCCAATCTAAACTAAGCTCCTATTTTCCTACTGGAAAATACTATTAACTTTCCCCTGAGAAAGATAGCTTTATATAAGAGCCAAATAAATAAGACTCCATTTAGAGGACCTTAAGAGTGCATACAATGAACAGAAAAATCAATGTGAGCCCCTTTGACAGCTGAAATTAGATGTCTCATAATGTTTTGCGAGCTTTATAGAGCATTGTATATTTTCAAGCTACCCTCTATTCCTTTGCGATCCTTTATCTTCGATGGCCTCCCTTGTTAAGAATACAATTTTGCCCTTTTGCTAACATTTCCTGGGCTTAGGGATTTACTTTTAAGACCTGGCCACAAGCCTTGAATTGGTGGCATAGGCACTGCTAATAGCAAATTAACCTAAAAAAAATTTAAAAATTGTGTATTGGGGTTATTCAACAGCACATTACTGCTAAGAGCCACAGCCATTGCGGCACATTACCATTGATAATTTTTGTTTTAAAGTTTGGCCTTCTTTTCCTTTTATGGCACATGGCATCCAGACCAAAAAAAAAAATGAACAAAAGCTACAGAGAGTTGCCAGGAAGAGATGAGAGTGCCCTATGATTTTGCATGGCCAGTGATGTTCTCCTCTCTAAAGAAATGGTGAAATGTGAGACCCAGTTCTCAAATTAGGAGAAAGAGGTGGTAAACTAGTCAGCTAATCAGTTCAAAATCAAGCCTCATAAGATAAAGGAAATCTACAGGAACCAAGTCATGCATTAAACAGAGGATAAGAAACATACTTCGTAATAAAATGAATTAAATACCAGATGTGCTTTGCTCAACTTTTCATGCCTTACCTTGAAATCTGATTTTATTTTTATGGAAGATGAATTGATAAGAACATGATTGATTTCCAGCCATATTTATTCTATTATAAAAATGATCTGATCTACAACAGCCTTTGAGGCCATCTCCTGATCACTTATCTAAAATTCAGTGGCTCACCCCAACTCAGCATCTTCGCCTTAACTTGCTTTTCATTCATTCTAATAATTATAAAATGGACTTTTTGTGAACATGTTTATTATCCGCTACAGATCTCTTTCCTAGTAAATTACAAAATCCATGAGGACAAAGGTCTTTGTTCTATGCACAGATATATTCTGAAAGCATAGAATAACACCTACCACAACACATTTGGTAAATGATATGGTTAGAATGGGATTTGCTCCCCCCAAACTCAGGGAGGAGTTTAATCCCCAAAGTCATAGGTTAATGATATTAAGAGAGTGGAAAACTAATCTGACTGTGGTGCTCATGGTAAAGACCCACAATTTAACCCTGGTGGATTTATAAGCACAGGGAGAGAGACATACAGGCACTGAAAAACATGCATGTTCCCTGTCTCTTGCCATGTGGTGATCTGTGCCATTTGAGACTTTGCCAGGAAGAAAGCCATCACAGATAAGGACCCTAGACTTTGGGTCTCTGGAACTGTGAGCCCAAGTAAAACCTTTTTTTTATATATAAAGTATACTGCCTCAGATGTTTCATTGAGTAATATAAAATGAACTAATACAGTAAATGAATGAGTGAATGAATGAAGAGTAGCATGACACATGTTAATCAAGATCATTTTTTGTTTTTGACATATAGAACTCAACCCACTAGGCACTAACTTAATTTTTACTATTGACTCTGATATTTAAACTCTGTATTAGCTGTATGTCATAATTTACTCTTTCTTCTTTCATCTTATATAGATAAATTCTACCATTTGAAAGATATTGGAGTATCTCTCTCAGTCTCAAGGGTATTAAGCAATTAAGCCAAAAACAGTTTTAGGATCATGTAGCCCTACAGTTATTCTTTCATGTTGCAACATAGTGAATAAAAACTTCCAGTATCAACAAATAAAAGAATAAGAAAATAAAGGCAGTAAACTATGCCATTGTACATTAATTTAAGGGACCAGCAGAATCAAATACTAAAGTATTGAATTAAAAATAAAAATAAAAATTCACAGCTATAGAGAGAGATTGTGTCTCATTGAGAATGTTTTGAACTCCAAAATAGAGGAATGGTAGATTGGGGTTTAGAAAATGATTTTCTGTGACATTTTAATGAGTTGTCAAATCTTTAACCTCCTTTTTCTTAAGCATAGCCAGAGGACAGATACCTTTCCTGTGGGTTACACCTCTGTGCATAGTTAAAAGACGAAGGGTAAGCTTCCTGCAGACAGCACCACAATCCACTGAAGATGATTTTCATGCTTAATCATCTGTACAAAACGATATAGTTGGAAGGAAACAGACCGCTAGTCAATATACAGCATCTTCAACAGCCTTTAACCAGTATGTATGTATATATTTTATTATAATTTCTAGGCCTTAGAAATGCCATTTGCTGATCATTGTATGCCTTTGTCACAGAAATCATATAAATCCCACTCAATACATCATCATATGCAACATAGGCTGGATTGTGTCCCACCTCACCCTTCTCCAATCTCACAAATTCATATCTTGAAGAACTGACCCTCAGTGTTCTATTATGTAACTCTGTTTGAAGACCGAGTCTTGAGCAATGTAATAAAAATAAAAATAAGGTCATTGCAGTGAGCCCCGATCCAACATCGCCAGTGTCATTACAAGAAGAGGAAATTTGAATATGGACATATTACAGAGTGAAGAATGCATGAAGACAGAGAAAAGACGACCATTTACAAGCCAAAGAGAGGGAAGCCTGGAACACATCCAGCCCTCACAAACTCCAGAAGAAACCAACACTGCCGACACCTGGACTTTGAACTTCCAGCCCGAGAACTGTGAGAAAACAAATTTCTTGTGTTTAAGCCATCCCGCTCTGTGGCACTTTGTCACAGTAGCCTTAGCAAACTAATAGAATATATGAAAATCTAAAAATTGTTTCTTCTGAACTTTATTAGTGAGGATAACTGGCAAACTGATCCATGGCGGGTGATTGCTACTCCTATAAAAATGAAAAAAATATATAATTTCCATTTAGGGATAAAGAACAATGTGATACTAAACTTGAATAGATTTCAGAGAAATAATAGTGATGATTACCACATAATTAATGTTTGCAAAGTAATCTCGCCCACCTTTTACTTAAGCTACCAGCCCTGTGATGTGGAAAAGCTACTGAAGTAGATGTCAGTCTTTGCTTTGGCTTGTCCCACTCCCACAGCTACGATTTGGACCCCTATTTTCTAATTTTATGTCCTGTTCTATCAAAATCTCACCTCTGTGCCCTGATTTCATTCCAGTTTAATGTCTGTGTGCTAATTGTCTTTGGTGAAGAAACTGTTTTTTTTTAATTTTTTTTCTTTTGGATCTAAGTAAATACCGTGTTACCTACAAGCAATAGAAATATTGGTAATTGATGGTACATAAGGTTTTCCTTAGTTTCCAGTCACTTAAAATTACTCCTAATTATTTTGTTCTTATGATGACAATTTATCTCCTCCAAACACTAAAATCACTCAGGCTCGTAGGCTTATAATCTGTCTTAAAATTAAAAATGGTAAAATATGTTATTTGCTCTTTTAGAGTACCCAAGATTACAATACAGAAAAAACTCAATTTTTTTAAGCAAAACCTAATTACTCCCAGCATGATTATTGAAGCATTTACTGTGATGAGGTCACAACAGATTCATTTCAATTTTTGCTATTTTCTATATTGTGCAATGACAAATGACGTTTAGGATGAGAGAATTATAAATTTTCTAATAGCAGATTGCCAATTATATCTAGTAAACTTTATTTACAAGTCAAGAAAAGGTCGATAGAAGTTTTTATTAAATTCTAGACCAAGAATATTGAAATAAATTGAACTTTGTATTAATATATTGCATGTATCACTTTGTACATGCACTAAAGGGTTGCATATACAGTAGTCTCCCCTGACTTGCCATTTCACTTTTTGCAGTTTTGGTTACCCATGGTCAATTAGAGTCTAAAAATATTAAATGAAAAATCCCATAAATAAATAACTCATAAGTTTTCAATTGTGTGCCTTTATGAGTAATATGGTGTGATCTCATGCCATCCTGCCTCATTCCACCTGGGCCATGGATCATTCTCCTTTGTCCAGATTATCCAAACTGCACCCGCAACCCACCCATAGATCACATAGTAGCCATGAGATTGACTGTTGTGGCATTGCTGTTTGTGTTCAGGTATTCCTTGTTTCACTTTGTAATGGCCACAAAGAATAAGGGTAGTGATGTACCAGCAGCTCCACAACATACAACATGGAAGAGTACATTAATTCTGGTATTACAGCAATGCTGTGGCATATTAAAATATAGCACATAGTGTGTTTGGTACTATCCATGGTTTCAGGCATCCACTGGGAATCTTGGAATGTGTCTCCCAAAGAGAAGAGGGATTACTAGACTTGTTTTATCTTCTATTTATTTGTCAATTTGTTGCAATCAAGTTTTATATGATTTATCTTTGCAACCTCTATCTAGTTTGTAATAGATGCTCAATAAATACTTAACTCCTGAGTGAATTGAACAATAAAACAGTTTTCTATTTATCAGTTATTAAAAGTATGAATTAAATGAGAATAACCACTAAGTAATTATTTTTATATCAAAGAAACTTTGCGCATCAAAATAAGGGTATTTATAACTCAGATTTTAAACAAATGAAGTGCTAAAAATCCTTTCATCTGTGCTAAATACATATTTTATATTAACTTATGAATGGTTTTTATCGAATTTCTATGGCACCAAAAGTACTTTCTTCCTTAAGATTTCTGCATTTGATCTGACTTAAGAAACTAAAGTCCATTTCTCTGGTTTATTTATGCCATCACCTGGGCACATTGGACTCCCCTGGGACATCTGGAAAGCAACCATTCTCTCCTGCCATTTCAATTAACACTCTGGAACACTCATTATCTTCAGTGGAAACTGTCTTTGAAACCGTAACACCCTTCAGCTGGAAATATGTGTTTTTAGCTGTTCTGAGGTAAAAGGCTTAGGATTTTTATTAAGGGACTCACATGGGGATGAAAATTACAAGGGGAGGAAGACCTCAGCAGAAACATTTAAAGAAAGTGATCACTGAGCCCCTCGCTGCTTGGCAAAATAACCAAGCCTAAGTATTAGGACATAGCTGAGGTTAAAATGCAAGAAACACACTTGGCCAGCTCTCCAGTGAAAGAGCCTTTGCTTCCTAAACCAGCCACCTCATCAGCTCAGGTTACAAGACCTCCTTTGTCACTCTGGCCACCTTTGAGAAGGTAAAAGCAGTTCTTTACTTCCTCATCTGGCTAGGTGACTTCAGTCACCAGTCAAGGAGGTTTATTGAGCCCCTTTTCTATGAAAGCTTATGCTGCCCTGCTGTATATCAGCACAGAAAGACTGGAGGGGAGTATCTCGCCCTTGGAAGATCTCCATCCACAAGAAACTCAGGGAAATGTTCATTCCTACACCATCTCATTCTCTTATTGGACTGTACAGCAAAAGAATCAGAGATCAATATGAATAAGTGCTGCCAAAGGCATTTTTTTCTTCTGCTTTGGGCGTAATGAGAAAGACACACGGGATAAAATAAGGATCCTCAGCTTATGCAAATTGGCCTTATTTTTAGGCAAGTACCCCACATGAAATTAAAAACACACACCATTTACTGAAAGGTGACCTTATTAGGAAAATTAGCAACTGCATGCTGCAAAGGAATGAAATGTATGATAAAATGGTTCTAAATATAACCCAGCCCTTACATTTTCTGGCAAAGACTACTTGATTAATGCAGGTGAAACCAAGGTTTATCAAAATCTCATCTTCATTTAAGCAAACCACTGTTTTAACATAAAGAGTTATAGCAATAACCAAAATGTTTTATTTTCCATAAAAAGGTTTGGTTTGGGGTTTTGTTGCTTTTTTTTCCCCATTTCCTGCCACCTCATTTCATTGTGCAGTGTTTTGATAAACGGATAAAGACAATGTGCAGCATCTCTCTGGGAGAGGGAAGTCAATTTCTAGAACCATCATCGTGTGATAACTTTAATCTTGCCTAATATCTTTTCCCCTACAATGTTCTTTACGATCGATAAATAAAGTTTCTCAATGTTCCTGAGATTGATTGGTTTCATCACAGGCAAGAAATTTATTCTACCTTAAGTTCATTGAGTGCTATCCCCACCAAAATTTTGGTTCTCTTTTTCATCTCCCTTCTCCTTTCTCTTGCCTCAAAACATTTTAAGGGAAAGGGGGAAAAAAATAAACGTAGAATAATGGTGATTAAGAACTATAACAGGTAATTCTTTGTCAAATGTTAACCTCTAGAAAGTAGGGATGCAGTTAAAGTTGGGTTTTTAGCTACACAAAAGCTGAGACCTTTTATAGAAGTAAAAGGTCAACACTGAAATTGCGACATTGATAAGAGCATCAGATAATCAGTACACACTTAAAACTATTAACTGGTTATGTTTTTACCGACCTCTATTTTAATTACATAAAAATCTCAAACTTTTGTCCTTTCTGTGTGGTATTTTCAGAGGTCAGAATAGAAAACGACTTCCCACTGGCAAGATGCTGCTTCTTAATATTCTACAATAGGGCATTCCCTAGGAAATCTTCTCTTGAAATATTCAGCTACTGCAAACAAAGATAGGTGGGGATAGGAGCAGATGGGGTGGGGGTGGGGGTATGGGTGGTAATTTGATTAGGAAGTCAGGATAGCCAGTTCTGAAACAAAAGTTATTTCACCAAAGAAGTATTTCAATGACCCAAAAGTAAGAGGGGAAGATAACTGTAGGGAATTTTTACAGGAATTTTATTACTTTGAAGTCAAGGTGAACTAACTTTATAAAATATGCTCTCATGTCACCTTTTTAATTGAGTTATTTTAGGACATTTTATGTATGTGTAGGCTCAGACCCTGTCTTAGGTGTTACATGGGGACCACTGTATTTTCTGAAGGAAAGGAATGTACTCTTTTTCTTGAATTTGAATTTATATATCATTCATGCAAAGAGCTTATTGTAAGTTTGAAATATAGAAAAATATAGATATGCACATGTTGGATATTTATTTCTGATCTGAAGATAGGGGGTTGACTAGAATTGTTCAGTGATTCCACAAATATATGTTCATATTTTCTGGGTTTTAGAAATGTACAAAGTTGAAGAAAATATAATATTTGTCCTCAAGAGCTTATAGCCTTGAGGACAAATATATGTATTTGTAAATAAATGTATTCATAAGTTGTATGCATAAATAAATAAATAAAACGTATTGTACAAACTGCTATGAAAATAAGGGCTGTAAAAAATTAATAATTCTGCATGGTATAAAAGTTTTCAGTGGGGCAGTAGCACTTGGGCCTTAACATTTGGGAAAAAATTAGATGAAGTAAATTTAAGAAGTTAGGAAAAATGAATAGCATTAATAAGAACCTATGGGAGTAAAAATGTGGATGTGGTCCTGAGAGAGAATAATCCCACCTAAACAGATAATGGAATATGAGAAAATGAAGACAGAAAAGGAAGTCCAATAAGATAAGTCATCCATGTTCATGAGTCCCAAGCTAAAGAAGTTTGACTTTAGTCTTCAAGCAATAAAGAATGAAAATTACCATACACTGCATGTATTAGCCATCTTCTAAAAACAGTTCTTTTTTTAACTTTTTTTTTAATATTTGTTTTTTTAGGTGTAGATGGACACAACACAATGCCTTTATTTTTATGTGGTGTTGAGAATTGAGCCAGGTCCGCCCATGCGGGGCGAGCGCGCTACCACTGAGCCACAATCTCAGCCCCCTAAAACCAGTTCTTTACATATGCTATGTCATTTAATTTCTTCATTGGCTCCATAAAGAAGGCAATTTACATACAGAGTTCATAAAGGTGATTCAAGCAATTCTTATTCCAAAGCTTTTTCCCCTACATGAACTCTTTGTAGTCAAGAATAATTGAAAATTTCATGAAAGTGATGAATCTTATTTCAGGAATACGGCCATGTACCCATATACACAAAATTTTTCAGAGTATTCATTAAGGTCTTTTTACATTCTCTGTTAAAAACTCTTGCTCAACCCAAAATTCTTGCAGTGAGGGAATTTATTTCCTGCTAAATAAATTGATCCAGCACTTATTTCAAGTTGGAAATATATTAGAAGACGTTAAAAAAAGTAAGATGTTCAATAAAGGCATTATTTTTTTCATTATACCATTAAGGAAGAAAAATGTAAATTAAATAATAATTTCAAACCATGTAATAATAATAAAGGCATTCCAAAAATGCCAGGTGAACACAGGTGAAGAAGCAATGACGATGAAGAGGCAACAACTGAGCCGTAACTACCAGAAGGGGTTTTATTACATCACTTATCCTATTTATCACTTATGTGTCTCTTTCATTATATTGTGATTTTTTTTCTTTTTTTAAAGTTTTGCCTCTCAAAATTATTTCTTTATTTCCCAAATTTAATGTCACTATGCCAATTAGATGATTTTTAAGAATGGTTGACACATTGAATAATAATGGATATTATACTATTTGTATCATTTGGAAATTTTCTACATAAAATAAACTTTTAAGGAAAGATTGTACTTATTATTTTCCCTATTTTGTGAAAGAAGAATCTAAAGATTTTTATAGTCTTAGAATAAGTCACACTGTGTCAAGGCTAGTAAGTTCTATTTAGAACACATAGTTAGCCATTTTTCTCCCTAAAGCCATGCATGTCCTCTAAGCAACTGAAATACAAGAATTCTCAACTAATCAAAATGTTGATATTTGAATTGAAAGATTTGAGTAACCTTAACACGATATTTGGAGTCCTTAAAAAATAGAGAATTGGTTAAACATATGAACACAAATTGAACAAAAGCTAGTGAAACATCAAAGGAATTTAAATGATTTAGAGATGGTTCAGATTTAAACTAATTTATTGTTTTTTGTTTTATAAAAGGAATAATTCAAATTTTCGCTGATACTTTTTCCCACTTTACAGATGAAAAACCAAAAGTTGAAAGATATTAAGAGATTTTCCCAAAAAATCATATGCCTGGCTAAAGAAAAGAATTGGAATTCAAACTTAGAGTATGTAACACCTCAATTTTGCACACAGGAAACAATTCTCAAGATGAGATGACAACGTGACATATGAGATCCCATCCAAGCTCTACATTACCATTAGAGCCCAAGACCTCCCGTATTAATACAGAAACCACAGAAATGAGATTCTTAATACCATTAAGCTGACAAATAATTTTTTTATCATAGTAAACCAAAGAATACACCCTTACTAGTTAGAACCAAGGATAAGATGGTAAATTATAGCTTACTTATAAGTTTAGAATACTAATGTGGAGCAGAGGGTCCAGCTAGTTCAGAGGAGTGTCAGGTCTCTTCTATCTTAAAGTTTATTCTCTACTCATTTGAGAAGTGACAACATCACTATGATAATCAATTAACATGAGTTCTAATTACCATATACCTGAATACAACAGAATGACTCTTCTAAATAAGAGTCATTCTATCAATGTCACAGAAAGCAGAATTTTCTGTCCCAGAGTTTGCAAACAGCATAGTTTTCCCACATGAGGTCTTGCTAGTCTAGGAGTTTTCTGTTAGGCAGACCTAGGCATGACCTACAAAAATGTCTTCCAGCTGGAACCTAGGATTGGCACAGTTACAGACATTAAAACATTATTTGCTTAATGAGAGGAACAATGAATGAGTGAGGTCAGATCTAGTATTTATGGCATATGAGACATATGAGATCCTATCCAAGTGTAGCATCTGAGTAAAAGCATGCCTTATTTACTAAAAACAAACCAACCAAAAAAACAACCAAGTAGCATTTCATACTGAGTATTTCAGAAAATACTCGTGGAAAATTCTTTGGCCTATAATTTATATATAATCCCATTATTTAGACTACAAAACAGGCCTGAAAATATGCTATCATTTATTTCCATATATTAAGTGAAGTTAGTTTTTTTCCCCCAAGAAGATACATCTTGTTAGTGAGTGAGTTGAAATTCAAATCAGAGCTTCTGATTCTAAATCTAGTTTTCAATATAACATCATGGAATTCAATGACTCAACAACCCAAAACAAAAGGCAAAGGACTTAACATACATGTAGTACATACGAACTATGAAAAACATCATTAGATACTGTCAATACAACAATCTTGAAAGAAAGATTTTATTTTAATTAATTTTCAACTGATAGAAAGCACAAAAATTGTATCAAGGGGGTACCATGTAATATTTCAATACAGGTCTGTACTAGGTAATCTTTAAATTGGTTTAAACATAATAATTTCCTCAAATTTTTAAACTTTTGTGGGTGAAAACATTAAAAATCCTTCTTCTAGCTTTGTGAACTGTACAGTACATTATTCTTATCTATAGTCACCCCACTTTGCAATAGCATACCAGAATTCAATTTTTACTCCTATCTAACTGTAACGTAGTGCCCACTGACAACCTTTCCCTACCCTCCCTCAACTCTCCCTGGGTTCTGGTAACCACCACTCTAATCTTAACTTCTATGAAATCAGATTTTTTTATATTCCAGTTTGATTGATAACCATGCAGAACTCCTCTTTCTATGCCTTATTTATCTTAACACAATGATCTCCAGTTCCATCCATCTTCTAAGTGACAAGATTTCCTTCTTATTATGGCTGAGTAGTATTCCATTGTGTCTATTTGCATCACATTTTCTTTACCCATTCACCAGCTGATGGACACTTAGGTTGTCTCACTTAGGTGGTCTCTATTTTTTGCTGAAAGAGTTAGTGCAGCAATAAACATGCAGATGCAGATGTTTTTTCAACTTATAGATTTCCTTTCCTTTGACTATATAGCCCAAAATAGGATTGCTGGATCATAAGGCAGTTCTATTTCTAACTTGTTCAGGAATCTCCATACTGTTTCCCATAATGGCTGTACTAATTTACATCCCCACCAACTGTGTGCAAGTGTTTCCCTTTTCTCTACATCCTTGTTATCATTTATCTTTTGTTATTTTACAATAGCCTTTTTGTTTGGGGGTGAGGTGACATCTTTGTAGTTTTGATTTGCATTTCCCTCATGATCAGTGATGTTGGATAGTTCTTCCATGTGCCTATTGACATTTGTATGTCTTCTTTTGAGAAATGTCTAAGTCTATTTCCCATTTTATTATTATTATTTTGCTATGAATTTTTGGAGTTCCTTATATATTCTGAGTATTAACCTTATTAGAGGTACAGCTTACAAATAATTTCTTCAATTCTGTAGATTGAATCTTCTGCCCAGCAAAGGAAATAATCATCAGAGTGCAGAGACATAGTCTTATATGGTTACATTTTTCTAGTTTTGCTTTTGTTTCTTATACTTCTGGGGCCTTGTGCAAAAAAAAAAAAAAAAAAATCCTTGTCCATTACAATGTCTGGAACTGTTTCACTCATGTTTTCTTCCAGTTGTTTCATTATTTCATGTCTTACATTGAAGTCCTTAATCCATTTTGAGTTTTTTGTAACTGGTAATGGATAAGGGTATAATTACATTTTCTGGTTGTAACTATTCCGTTTTACTAGAACCATTTATTGAAAAGATTCTGATTGATCCCATGTACATTCTTACCATTTTTGTCAAAAATGAGCTATCTATAGATACATGGATTTACTTCCAGACTCTCTTCTATACTCTTCTATTGGTCTGTGTGCCTGTTTTTTTTAATAACTTCTAATTTGATTACTGCATCTTTATAGTATGTTTTTATGTCAAGTAGTGTCATTCCTCGCCTTTGTTCTATTTGATTACGATGGCTTTAGCTATGAAGTGTTTTTTGCAGTTCTATATAAATATTATGAATTTTTTCTAGTTCTGTGAAGAAAATTATTGGTATTTTGACAGAAATTATATTGACTCAGAAAATTGCTTTGGGTAAGATGAACATTTTAACAACATTGACTATCCCAATCCACAGATATGGATTATCTTTCCACTTTTTTCATTTTTAATTTCTTTCATCCGTGTTTTATAGTTTTCAACATAGAAATGTTTTTACTCTTTAAATTTATTTCTGTTTTTTATTTGTTTGTAGTTATGATAAATAGTATAATTTTCTTGATACTTAGATAATTTACTATTGGCATATAGCAGTACTACTAATTTTTGTATTTTGATTTTTTTATCCTTCAATCTTGCTGAAATCAATTATTTTAACTGGTTTTTGGAGGCATTGGGAGGGTTCTCTATGTAAGATCATGTCATCTGCAAACAGTGACAGTTTGACTTTATTTCCAATTTGAATGACTTTTATTTCTTTACCTTGCCTGATTGCTCTGTCTGGGACTTCCAGAACGATGAAATATAAAAGTGATGAAGTGGGAACCCTTACTTTATTGTACATCTTAAAAAGATTTCAGATTTTGTACATTCAATATATTATTGTCAGCTGTTGACTTATTATAAATAAACTTTTAAATGATAAGGTACATTCATTCAACATCTAATTTGTTCAGCATGTTTACTATGAAGGGATAATGAGTTTTATCAAATGCCTTTTCTGTAATTATCAAGATTGCCTTATGGTTTTTGTCCATCATTCTGCTGATGTAATATTCCATATTACATCTTTCTGTATTGCCTGTCTCTTAATATATCAATGTAGTTAGTATAATTTAGTTGTTTTCAATTCTTCAAACTAAAGATATGAATTCTTAATGAACAATGGTATAATATTAGAGCATTCTGATTATCTATATAACTAGTGAGTTTTATACTTTAACATCTTTTCTTCATACTTGTTAACGTATCTTTCTGTTTGAAGAACTTTAGCATTTCTTATAGAATAGGTCTGGTGGAGATATATTCTTTCAGCTTTTGTTTCCTTGGGAAGGTCACGATCTTTCCTTCTTTTCTAAAGGATGGATTTGCTGGGTATAGTAAATTCAGTTGACACTTTTTTCCTTCAGTATTCTGAGAAACTCATGCCACTCTCTTGATCTATAAAATTTCTGTTGAGAGTTTCTACTGTCAGGAAATTCAGGCAACCCTATATGTTATTTTTATTTTATATTATAGCCTTAAAAACATTTCTTTTATTTTTCACTTACTAGAGTTAGTAATAAGATGTTTTGAGGCAGACTTAGTTAAATCGTATTGGACTGTTGATCTCTGATCTTCTTGTACCTGGATATTTTAACCTTTTTTTCTAGATTTGGGGAGTTCTCTATTATTATTTGTTCGTATAATTTTTCCACTGCTTTGGCATTATCAAGGTCTTCTTGAACCCAAATAACCCAAATTTTGCTCTTTAAATACTGTTCAAAATTCCCTTAAGCTTTTTTTCAGTCTTCATTCTTTTTCCTTTTTTTCTCCTTCAACTGTGCATTTTAAGTAGCCTGTCTTCAAGCTCACTGATTCTTTGTTTGTTATTGATGCCTTCTGTTGCCTTTTTCATTTCACTGACTGTCAATAATTTATTCTTTGCTGGGCACAGTGACACATGCCTGTCATCCCAGCCACTCAGGAAGCTGAGGAAGGAGGGTAATAAATTAAAACCAGCAACTTAACTAGGCTCTAACCAAATTAGTGAGACACTGTCTCAAAAAAATAAAATAAGAAAAAAAGAAAACTAAAGGGCTGAGGATATGGCTCAATGGTAAAGTGCTCCTGGGTTCAACTCCCAGTACCAGCCACACACACCCCCCCAAAAAAAGAATTTTTTGCTTTTTGAATTGCTTCCATTTCTTGAAGTTTCTCTATTAGAGTATTGAGACATTTCTCTCTCTCTTTTTTATTTCAACTCATTTTCTTAAAACAGGTGCTTTAAATTCTCTGAGTGACAGTTCTCCCATACTTATTACTATCTGGTCAGTATCTGGCAACTTATTTAGACTTATAGGTAAGGACATGGTTTCCTGACAGCTTTTGGTGCTTATTGACATACAAAGTCATCAAGAATTAAAACAGTACATATATATTCCAGTCCTCCTAAACTGCTTTGTTCATCTTGTCCTTTCAGAAATTGTAAGAAGAGTGCTTATTTTCCTCTGAGCTGAAGATACTTGACTCTTTCAGCACTGAATAGCATCTAGGTCTATATTTTCATGGAGTCTGCTATTGATATGTTGTCAGTATATTAATACAAGAGGGCAATCTAAGCCAAGGTTTGTCTAAATACAGACGTGTATTGTTCAGAAAAATCCAGGAAGAGTACCTAGCTAGAGTAGTCTGTCCCACAAGCTTCTTCCTGGGGTAGTTCCAGATGCCTCATCTGCAGTTATTGTGCTGTGGTCAAGCACTTCAGGATTCTGCCCAGCTCTGGAAAGACTCACCTTGCATGAATTTGCCCCAGGCTGCTATGTCATGCCTGTGGCCACCAATACCAACAATCTGTGTCACATCCAGAGCACAGAGCTCATTAAAACCAGCATAACACTGGAATAGGACTGAGGACTCCTGCTAAAATATGCCTGTTGCTGAAGAGGACACTTGGCTGAAAACCGCTGCAACCAGCCGTACATGATGCCAGCTGGAGTAGACATCCAAAAGAACTAAATCTGCACATTTTCCTTTGATACTGGAGCTGTTCCAGATGCTCCTTCCACAGGCAGGCATGGGGATGGGGATGATTAAGATCTTCTCAAGGTTAGGTTTCACCAGACCAGCACTAATTTCCAGTGCAAAGTCATTGGTTACTATGTTGTCCTATCCTTAGCAAATAAGATCTTGCATCACTCTATGCTAAAGATGGAGTAGTATTGGTGAGGAAATCCCTTGGCCACCTAAATTGAGGCTAAACTGGGTTGAATCTCAGTCTCACAGTGTCTGGGGTATACCAAGGACCATGCTTTAGGGTGGTGGTGCAGGCCACAGTGCAAGTGCCAGGACAGCTTTAGAGCCCTTTCTGTGATAGATTTGCTACTCAAGGCTGGGGGATAGATGTTGAAGACAGCCCCTTGGTCACCAGGGCTCTGCTAAGCTGGTTCACACCTGAATCTCACAGTCACAGGGCCTATACAGTCTTAGGAGGAGGGTAGATACGCCCAGGCCCACTCCCAGGTTGAAAATGATGTAGCCTGAAGTATGAGTCTCTCCCACTGGTGCCCAGGACTATATCTGATGCTGGAGCCAGTCTGGACATACAGTCTGTGAGCTCGAACCTGTATACAGGGTCTTCAAATTCTACCAGGTATTGGCTGTCCCAGTGACTGGCATGGCACTGAGCTCCAAGTTAAAATCCATTACTAGCTTTTGTTTTCAGCAGGACAAGTCATACTCCTCACTCTGCCACCTGAGATTGGAGGAGGAGTGGTAGAAGCAGTCACTTGCCTGGTGAATGCCATTGTAGCTGCTCAGTCTGTGGGGTTTAGCCTGGGAGTAAAGGCCACAGACCTTTCCCAGCCCTGGGTTTAAGTGAGGTAGGCAGAGTAATAGGTTTCAAGTCTTAGGATTGGCCCTAATTCTCTCTCCCACCACCAAGCAGGTAGCACCTCTCTCCATGCTGGACTGCTTGGGGGTGACACAAGCACCTCTTTCCTTCTTGTCTTCTTCAAAGTGACTTTTCATTTTATTATACTAAAAGCAGCTTTATGTTCTCTCTCCCAATTCCCTAGCACTTGCAAAGTTAGTTTGTCATGTGAATAGCTGTTCAACTTGTATCGGTAGGGAAACACTCACCTGAGGACCTTATTGAGCTGCCATCTTGCTCTACCTTGAGAGGTGAGTATCATTATTACAACTTAACAGATACAAAAAAAAAAATAAGACTCAAAGATGTGGAAAATTTTACCCAAGGTTACACAACTGGAATATGGCTAATATGTGTTAAGTATTTAATATGCATTAGCTTCTCATGAGCCAGGGATGGATTGAACCTCCTAAATCAGACTTGTGTTCATAACACAAGAATAACATAGTAATGTTATTCTTCATATATTTAGTCTGTGAGACTTATTTTAATTCCAGAATTTGATACTAAGTATTTGGATTCAAACAGTAATAGCCACAAGACAAAAATTCTCAAGCCCCTCTCACATAAAAACTAGGGCAGTACCCACAAAATTTGTTGGATTTTATAAATAGAAATGCACATTTTGTACTCACATGTGTAGTCTCCTTCTTTAGTTAACCAGTTTTGAATGTTTAAATCTAAACCTCAACTTCAACAACATCTCATTTAATTCTGTTTATAAATAAGCTAACATAACACAATTCAAAACAAAACATTCAAGATAGAAAAATGTTCACCTATTATATTAAAGACAAATTAACCAAAACATACTAGATATGCATAAACTGGTTTGATGGTTTAAAAAAAATTCAGAATTTCATTTCAGGTATAGTACCATAAGGAATAGCTAATGAGAGTCAATGTCTAAATATAAAATTGAGGATAACAAGACAAGGCCCTGCTTTGATAACCTTGGACATTTTGGAGAAAGAAATAATTATCTATCCTCTCCACAACTCTGCAGTGAAGATATGCCACAAAGAAAGCAGAACAACATGTATTTTATAAGTAAATGATTTAATATAGATTTGAAAAATTAAAAGTAAATAAAAGGGGAAACTGTCTTCTTCATCCTACTTTATATATTTGCAGGTCTATCATCATTTTCTCTTTTGGTTTGTGAGCTTCTAAAAGTAGTGATTCGTGTTTCTTATTCATTGTTATAAATTACCAAGCACACAAGCCATGCTCCATAAATATATAATAAGATGAACAGGAGCACAAACATTTCAACAAGAAAATGAAGTCCGCGGAGAGTCAGCTTCTCAATTCACATGTGCCCTTCAATTTCCTCTGGCTCTTATTCAAACCCTCAGCACCAGTGAGTTTCTCCCTCATCAGTAGCTCTTTCCATATACCTAAGGATTGACCTTCACCTTCAAACCTACTGCTTAGTGGGTAATTCTTATGAAATAGCAACTATTACTAGTGCTGAATTTATGAGGTGCAAAGATTAAGTGGTAAAAATTATTACTGGATCTCAATTAATCAACAACTGCCCCAACTCCAAGAAGACGACAAAATGGGTGAAGAATTATGAATCCAGGACTGGAGAGGGAGTATTCCATGAAAGCACTCATGTAGATTACTTTGGACTGGAATATTAAGGCCAAAGTACATAAAGTGATTTCCACCTGAAGAAACAGATTTATGTGAACTGGATCCTACAAATGTGAATATGTCCCTTTAAAATTTCTCAACATTGGACATAGCTATGTAAACAGAAATATCAGTGATATTGGTTTAGAAATTTCCATACAGGTACACAAATTCTTCATTGCACCTTTCACAATTGCTAAACTATGTATTTTGTGCAAAGGATCAGAAAACTCCACAAAATTATCTCCCTGTTTATTTTTCTTCAAAATAAATTTTTTTAATAATCCATTTTTAATCCCTTGTCAGTAGCTCTTTCCATTTATCAAAGGACTGACCTTCACCTTCCAACCTAGTGCTTACAGTGGCTAATTCTTACCAAGCAATTATGAAACATCAGCTATTACTAGTGCTGAATTTAATAGTAACTAATTCTGTTATAATGGAAATCATGCCTGCCTTTTAGCTCATATAGCAGAGATGTGTGAATATTTTATTTGGAAAAATTGGCAAATAATATTAGATCCTACATTTAATACCTTTGGAGAGATCATCCGATTTGTTTCTCCCTTCACATTTGACTTGTCTTTTTCCTAGTCTGTGCCTATGGATACTATATATTCTTTTATTCTGGTTTAGATTTTAGACACAAACATGTTAATTTCCTTTTGGTGTGTGTAGTTGAGGCAACTAGACCTTTAAATAAAAAAGTGGGAAAAAGAATTGGTTTGGCAAAAATATAAAGACATCAATGATTGTCTAGTTCTTTCTTTCCTTTCTGAAAGAGATATATACTCCCTAGGGTAAATTACATTATAGTTAATACATATTTGGTATCTCGCCTTCAGAGATCTTTCTGTGGAAAGATGCTACATCACCATCTTATTTAATAAATCTGGCCTTGTGGGTTGTGTAGGCCAATAAAAAGTGAACAAAGGGTGTGTGTATCACTTTCAAGCCAAAGTTTCAAGAGGGCATGGTTTGCATGTCCCCTATGGTTTTGTCAACTCATTCCATCAGGTAGTGTCCCAGAGAGTGGCTCCTTGGTCATGGAGCCTAGAATAAATAAACAGCTCACTTATCACAGAAAAGGAAAGAAACCTGGCCTTTGTTGTTTGTTTGGTTTGATTTCTTGGGTAAATTTCTACAATTCTGTGGTTGTAGTTGTTCTCTACACAGAATTACCTGCATATCCTGTCTGGCAGACCCTTTACAAGTGCCTTGCAAAAAAGTGATGCTTTGTTTACAGTGAGTGGTCTCCATTGTTTTTACATGAAGAACATTAAAATAATTTATTTAAGTCATTATTAAGTATGGTGGTATAGGCCTGTGATCACAGCTACTCAGGAGGATCGGGTAAGAGGATTGCAAGTTTGAGGCCAGCCTCAGCAACTTAGCAAGGCACTGTCTCAGAATTTAAAAATATAAGAAAATTACTGGGGATATAGCTCAGGAGTGGAACTGCTCTGAATTTGATCCTCAGTATCTCAAAAAATAAATAAATAAATAAGAGAAATTTTTAGTAGGATCATGTAGCATACGGAACTAATTGTAAATAGATAAACAAATGGATGTTATTGTGATTGTGTAACAGAACACAGAAATGATTTAGCTTTAAAAATTCTCTTTGTTAAGTAGGTTGTATCCAATTCTGTTAAATAAAATAACCACACCCAAGTTTAATCCTTGCCTTTTTTGAAAACTGTGAGATTTGCCAATTTTAGAATTTTTCACATCCACAATCAAGAGTGAAGAACATAATCGGTGAAACCACATTTAATTGTTCCCTCTTCTCTAAAAAACATGTATATTATCATTTTTTCCCCTAACAACAACAAAAAAACAGTGTTCCCTAGTCTAATGAGAAAAATAAAATGCAGGGAAAATGTTCTTTGGATCACAGCCCAAATTTTCCCACGTCACATCTCATTTTGCTCTTGAAGTGCTGGTACTCAGAAGTGATTTTACAGGGTAAACAGCTCAGGGTCCCTATTCATTGCTAGCAGTTGCTAATGGCCTTCCATTGTAACTTCTGAGAATTTTTTGTTTCAGTTAATATCACACATAGAACATGTTTGATAGATCATGTTTAAACTAAAAGGAGGTAACTAGGTATCATGGCATCAATAATGTCAAATTCTTAACCCTTACATATGTCTAAATATGTAGTATCAATAAGAAATGATACTGCATTAGTAATCCTGAAAGACAAAAATGGGAGAGAGAAGGAGATATAGCAGGAGGGTGGGGGAGAGGCAGGGAGACCTAATAGCCATAGCAATAAGCAGCCCAGCAACCTCAGAAGGAAACTGACATATCTGATCCGTTTCCTGTAAAGAATGGCACAAAGAACTTCAGGATATACTTTCTGGGGATGATTTGGAATTAGAGAAGTCTTCCGTTACATTCAAATATGGACAGATTTTCTAGCTTAACAGGTTTTATAAAATGTCAGACAATAATCAGCAAATTAGATCAGATTAAGAAAAATATCCAGATGTTTTCTGTAACTGAGTGACACTGGAAGTCTTCGTTATATGCCATATGCATGTTCTATCTTGAGGTGGTGGATGCTCAGTCTCCAAGATCCCTAGGGAATGCTCTGTGATGCGGGGCACCTACCTAAGGCCAGGCTGAGAAAAGGCCTTTTTTTCATGCCTGTAGCAACCTAGTATTTTTGTTTGCAAGATCTGTCATTTTGACTTACCTGTGAAAAACAATTGCTTCTTCTAGTCAGTGCTCATCTCCCTCAGACATAAGCCCTTGGCAGGGGCAGCAAACGGAAGAGAATCTAATGAGAAGAATGTACAGACATCTTGTTATAGCAAAAAGATATATTCTTAATGATGATAGCCCTAAGATAGAGGGAAAGGGTACATTAGAAACACTCTCAGTTCAATGAATCAGTTCCTACTTTTTCTCTTTCCAGAAAAATAAAATATACATGAATGAAAGATACAAAAACAGCCAGGTACATCAGTGCTGTTTCACTGTCGAGTGATTAGCTTTCAGAAGTTCTTCAAAGGTAGCTAGGGTGAAGGAGAATTTCTTGGTTCCTTCAGGGAATTGGTTGGAATTACAATGACATGAAATGAGAAATGGATGCAGAAGAGAAGACCTCTCACTCAAAAACCAGGTAGAAAACAAAACAATGAGAAGATGCTGATGAGACCTCATTCTGGAGCACCCACAGAAACCTAAGTCTGTCCATCGAGCTTTATTTTTGGTACGCATGGAGAAGATACAGAAGAAAACTAGGTTGTCTCACCCTCAAAAATATACTATGCTGTTCTGAGTCAAAAGAGGACAAAACTTCCTATGTGGATGATGGATTATGAAATTTAGCAGGGGGGAGGGTTGTTCCCTAAACCAAACTAACATGTAGTCAAATGCAGTTTAATATGGCATTGTTATTTACAGTAGTATGTGAATTGATAAGCACACCCCTTGACACATGTGCTCAATCTCAGGCTAAGTATTGATCTTGGTTATTCTGAGAACATAAAACCCTTGAAAGCCACATGTCTGGATGCATTTCCTTGTGTGCTGTCTTAAGATGACGTGACGGGCTGCTCTCAAGCCCCAGCCGTGGACATGGCATCCAGGAGAGGCTGCCCGACAAAAGCTTGAACTGGCAGCTCCCACCTCTGAGCGGGGCTTGATTGCCCTGGCCTTTAAATGTCAGGAGCTGAGCAGGAAAGGTCGAGGCCCTGCCCTTAAAGAGCTAGCAGCACCCAGCGCCTCCCTGTCAATGAAGAAAAAGCAAATATTTCATTTCTTTTAAAATCTAAAAAATTTACCCTCCTCAAATTAAACAGCCTGGGCAAACACTTCTCTCTTTTTGTCCTTTAACAAAGAGAGAGCCATTTGACTTAGCAACTTTCTTAAAGGTGGCCTTTAAACTTCAAAATAGGTATCTAAAGCTCCTTCTGGAAGGGAAGAAAAGTGAAATGTGAGATAAGAAGCCTTCTCTGGAGTTGCAGAGCAGACACTGATTAATGGGAAGTGTGAAGAGCTCACATCACTAAGGAAAGTGAGATTTTTGCCTCTGTTTATCTAGGATGTGGTTCCTCCTAAGGGAACTATTTAAAGTGGGGAAAGGAATTTTATATATATAAAAATATACAAGACAATATGTATGTGTATATGACAATTAATATTTCTGTTGAACATACATAGCCATTTTTTAAATAAATGTCCAGGTAAATAGAAGGATATTAAAATGGAAATTGTTTCTCTGAACCTGCACTGTCCAAAAAACATACAATGGGAATGACATAGGTAATTTAAAAGGTTCTAGTAGAAATGCTAAAATAAAGTAGAAAGAAACACTATAAACCCATTTTAGTATTTCATTTCAATTAATAATCAATATTAAAACACATGGACACTGCGTTGGTTTTTACATTGAACTTTAAGTGAATTGAAATTAAATAAATAATTTAAAAATCCCTCAGTGGCAGTAGCTGAATTTCAAGGACACAGTAGTTACCTGTGCCTAGCGGCTCCCACGCTGGAACCACACAGTTTTGGAACACATCAAGATCAAAGCACTCCCATAAAAGTTGAGCAAAGGGAGGCTCAGACAGGATCATAATATTGCTTCTAAGTGAAGGTTTGTTGAACTCAAATGTTCAACGTTTAAATTTTGTATACCAAAATAGAAAAGTTGAAGACTATCTCTAGTTCTTATTAGTACTGCAAACATATGAACACTAACTCATTGATCATGCTGCAAACCTCAGGTATTTCCAAATGGGACTCTTTTTGACATATTCAGCAACTCTACAGTCAGAATAGAAAAAAAAGGGTTTTCTTATGGCTCACATTTTATTGTTTTATTTATTTTTATTCTAAAATCAGCCTGAGGTCCAAATTGTCACAGTTCTCCTGTCCATCACTTATTTCTCATTTTAGTTGAACACTAGGTCCGTGGTTTTACTCAGGTTCTTGTGGTAGTGTCAGCCACATTCCAGAAATAAAGTGCTTATCATGCCATATTCAGATTCTTTTTAAAAGTGTCCTTCCAGACAACTGGCCACAGGCAGAGTCACTTCAGTCAACTCAACTGTAACAGATAATAGATCTCTTTCACTGTGGGATCTTTCATCCATCATAAAGCCACCCTGGCCTCTCTAGAAATAATACATCATTACAGAGCTCAAGGCCATGGAAGAGAAGAATCATAAAGAATAATATACAAAAGAATGTGTTTTGTCAGCACAAGATAAGGCTAACTCAAAAAAGCAAACAAAAAACTTAGCATTTTCTTTAGATATGAGTACATTTTTCTTTGGAAAATCCTGTTTGATGCCCACTTTTGTCTGCTCCAAATATACTTTGTTGCTGCATAAGATTGAGAGTCATCCTTTCCATTCTCAGGCCTTATATCTCTTTCATTGAATTATCCTCTCATGCCCTGAACTGAACTGGGAACTGTCCCAGAGCCTTGTCAACTCCTTTTATTTTTGTTATGAAGCAGGTTTTACCTGAAGGAAATGCCCATTTGTTGCCAAACTTAATTAAGGAAAGTTGGATCTTTGAGAGAAGGAAAAGCATATGAGTTGCTAAATAGCAAAGAACATTTTATGGGTTTTTCTATGGCACTAAAACAACACCATGTTCTTTCCATCTAAGTAAACAGACAAAAGAGAATACTTCCAACCCCTGCTTACACTATGCCCCTTATTTGATCATCATTATCCCCATTTAATAGGGAGGGAGATTGAGATGGTGGATGATAATTGGAGCTACCTAGTGCCTCAAAAGAGGAGACAGAGCTAGAAGTCATTAACTTTGTCAATTTCCACAGTGCAGCTGAGGCACTGTGGTTTTGAAAAAGAACAGATGGTAAGTGAAGGCAAGGACTAAAGACGGAGGCCTTCCTTTAGTAACTTGGAAAGCTGTGGAGTGCTATTCTGCATGCTAAATAGGATAGAAATTCCAGGCATTGAAAGCCAGCCATACTGCCTTATATGATTCTTTAAAAAATAATTCTCACTTCTTTTTTTTTTTCTTTTTTTCCCCTCACGGCACATTAGATTGGGTGGAAAGAAGTGAGGGGAGGGAGGATAGGAAGGACAGCAGAATAAAATAGACACTAGTATTGCTGTATGTATAAATGTGACTGTATGACCAATGTGATTCAGCAAACTGTACACTCAGAAAAAGGAGTAATTATACCCCATTTGATTCAAATGTATGATATGTCAAGATCACTGTACTGTTGTGTGTAACTAATAAAATAAATAAATAAATAAATAAATAATTCTCTTTGGAAAGGGTTGCCTAAATTTAAAATATCCCTAGGGTCCTATTTTTAGGGGGTCCAATTCAAACAAGTTTTCTTTTTTAACAGCAGATAGTCTTCTCAGTGATCTACTTTAAATGGGTTACCCCGAGCAATAGGCTAAAATAACACTTTTTTGATGAAATTTCTCTGGATTTTTTTCCCATTCAGTTTCATAGAAAAATTATAGATTAGATAATCTACAAATAAAGTCTACTTTCCCTGGTAAACAAATTCTAGTCTATCAAGGTTTTGTTTCTCTTTTGGGTCATGCAAATTTAAGAATAAAGAAGTCTAGATACTTTGCTTTATGGTATTATTTTCCATTTAGTGATGATAATTTATCTCCTTGATACCCTAAAAAAGCGTTACTTTAAGTCATGACATATAATTATTTCTTCTGCTAGATTCCTATCATTGACCTTATTTAATCTTAATAATAACTTTTTATTCCAAACTAAAAATTAAGATAAATAATACAACATTCATGCGTATATGCTAAAATTGTTCTAATATGGTGGCTATTAGCCACTGTGGATACCAGCTTGTGAAACATGGCTAATATAAATTCAGTTGTACTGATGTGTAAAATTGACATCGGATTTCAAAGGCTGGGTATAAAAAACAAATGTAAAATACCTCATTAATAATTCTTAATATTGAATATACATAGAAATGATAAAAACTCAAAATATATTGGGCTCAATAAAATATATTCTCAAAACTAACTTTTTTGTTTTCATTTACTTTTTTTTAACTTTTTAAATGTGACTATTAGAAAATCTAAATCTACCTATGTGACTCCCATTGTATTTCTATGGGCAATATCACTGGAGAATAGGAGTCGGCAAACTTCTTGTGAAGGACCAAATAGTCATATTTTGGAGTTGTGGCCATATGGTCTCTATTTCAGTTGCTTGACTCTGCATTATAGCATGAAAGCAGGCATAGACAAAGCATAATGAATTTGCATGGCCATGCTCCAAAGAAACTATTTATGGACACTGAAATTGAAATTTCACATAATTTTCATGTAATATGAAATATTCTTGTTTTGATTTTTTCAGCCATTTAAAAAATATTAAAATATTAAAAATATTAAAAATAAGTGCTGTGGTTTGTACACACCCACCCAAACTGATGTTGATATTTAATCTCCATTTTGAGTTGTCAAGAGGTGAGACCATTAAGAGGTGATTAGTTCACAAGGGTTCTGCCCTCATAAATCAATTAATCCATTCATGGATTAATGGGTTGCCTAGATAGTGTGTCTGTAACAAAAACCAGTTTAGCTGTCTCTTAAATGTGTTATTTCACCATGTGTTGCCTTCCTTTATATCATGACCCATCAGGAAGGACCTCACCAGATACTAATCAGATGCTAGTGCCATGCTCTTGAACTTCCCAAACCATAAACAAAATAGGCCTCGCTTCTTTATGCATTATCTGGCCTATGATATTCAGTAATAACATCAGAAAATGGACTAAGACAATGGAGGCAAGATTATTAGGCTGATGATTTGGCTTATGAGACATTTATTACCAATTTTTGCTATAAACTATAAATTACAAAAATTGCAATGTTCAGGCAATCTTATCATCTGCCAATTCCTATTATTCATGCAAAAGAGGGCCAAGCTATGATATAAAATCAGAACAGAAAAGAAAACCACCTCATTTGAGGGTTGCTAGAACAAAAGCAGAAGTGGGAAACAGGACTGATTTCTCACGTATCACAATATCAATGATGTATTTTATTTATTTTTTATCCTTAGGAATTAATAATATCAATTCTTAGTCCAAATTTTTTATGCAAGTTTAAAAAAAATAAAAGAGATGATGCAACTAAAGCAAAGGTAGAGAAGAATTGACAAGTGTTAGTTATCTTGCTGGGTTCCACTGGCACTCTTGAACAGGAGGTAATCAGCTTGTGAGGCTGAAAAGAGAAGTCAGCAGAAGGCTGTGCCTTGGCAGAGTTGAATAGCAAATGAAGTTCCGTATTGATATCCACCTATCTCTTGCACTTTGGCCCATAGGTACCTACATAACTACATACAGCTTGTGGTCTAGTGAGGCAAACAGGCTTTAAGCAAATAAACACATATACCACTTAAAGATGTGAAAATCCTATGAAATAAAAGAGCAGGTACACTAGAAGAATGTTTCCAAACTTAAACATGTCTATGAATAACCTGAGGGCCTCATTAAAAGGCAGAACATGATTTAGTAGGACTGGGCTGTCACCCTTTTTTCTGTATTTTTCTCAAGCTTCTAAATGATGCTGATAGTTTTGGTCCATGAACCACACTTCTGTGGCAGGTATTTTTATCTTTGGATTGCTGATGTATCCCAGTTACCTAGAATAGTACTTAGCACATAATAGTCATTCAATAAATATATGTCAAATGAATGAAAGTTGACATTAGAGAAAGTCTTATGGAGGGATATATCATTTAGATTGGGGTATCAAAATAAGGTCTCCGATTTAAAAAAATAAATAAATAAATCAGCTGAGTCTAGGCCCAGAACCCTCTTACCTTCTGAATACTAACACTCTGTCACTCTTCCCTCTGTAATTGACTCTTTTAAGAATGGGTTCTTAAAAAGCACCCAAAAGATAGAGATTATGGAAAATAATAGTCAAATATATTTGTATTTCTAACATTGATGCCTAGAAAAGGAACATTTTTAAAAGGATGACTTTCTAAGGGTGGAGTTTAAGAACCAACTACAACCCAATAAAGTCATATTTGGTGTCTGTGTCCTTTTTGATCACACCAAATAATGAAAGCTATTACTAATGTCTGCACAAAACTAATAATAGAATTTTAATAAGGATGAACCACATTTTTTCTATAAATTAAGGTTGGCATCTATGATTAACAGTTTCCCCTCACAGAGGTTCTATTGAAATAATGGACTCTTACAGTTGCCAAGAGTCTAAAAGATTGCCAAGAATCTAAACTGTTTCAAGCACTTTCCTTAGGGAGGCACTTTTTATTCTATATGCTACCTTTAAATGGTCACTTTGAACTTCCTCACAAAACAACCCACTCCATTGATGGCGCCTTGGAAGATGATACTAAATTTTGCCTTAATGATTTGTCTTACTCTCAAACTTGTATTTACAGGTTCTGGTTCTCTCATTCCACAGATATTTTAGTGCTAACAACATGCTGGGATATAACCGTGCAGTATTTCATAGGCCTTGCTTATGTCATCCTGTCCTCTAAAACCTATCAGGACAAGTCTGATCATCTTCTCTGTGACAGAACTTCACAGTTTTGGAAGACAGTTATTCTTAAAGATCTGGAAAACTGCCCATTCATCTTTTTTTAAAATTTATTTATTTATTCTAATTTGTTATACATGACAGCAGAATGCATTTCAATTCATAGAACACATATACAGCACAATTTTTCACGTCTCTGGTTGTACACAAAGTAGAGTCACACCATTCGTGTCTTTATACATATACTTAGGGTAATGATGTCCATCTCATTCCACTGTATTTTTTATCCCCATGCCCCCTCACTTCCCCTCACTCCCCTTTGCCCTATCTAAAGCTTCTCCATTCCTTTCATGATCCCCTGCATCCTCATTATAGATCAGCATCCATATATCAGAGAAAAAATTTGGCCTTTGGTTTTTGGAGGGATTGACTTACTTCGCTTAACATGATATTCTCCAACTCCATCCATTTACCTGCAAATGCATGATTTTATTCTCTTTTAATGCTGATTAATATTCCATTGTGTGTATATACCACATTTTCTTTATCCATTCATCTATTAAAGAGCATCTAGGTTGGTTTCACAGTTTAGCTATTGTGAAAAGTGCTGCTATAGACATTGATGTTGCTGCATCACTGTAGTATGCTGTTTTAAAATTCCTTGGATATAAACCAAGGAGTGGGATAGCTAAGTCAAATGGTGGTTCCATTCCAAGTTTTCCAAGGAATCTCCATACTGCTTTCCATATTGGTTGCACCAATTTGCAGTCCCACCAGCAGTGTATGAGTGTATTTTTTTTCCCCACAGCCTCGCCAACACTTATTGTTGTTTGTATTCTTAATAGCTGCCATTCTGACTGGAGTGAGATGAAATCTTAGAGAAATGCAAATCAAAACTACTCTAATTGCTAGAGATGTTGAACATTTTTTTCATATATTTATTGATTGATTGTATATCATCTTCTGAGAAGTGTCTGTTCAGTTCCTTGGCCCATTTATTGATTGGGTTATCTGTTTTTTTGGTGTTAAGATTTTTGAGTTCTTTATATATCCTAGAGATTAGTGCTCTATCTGATGTGTATGTTATACAAATTTGCTCCTATTCTGTAGGCTCTCTATTCACCTCACATTGTTTCTTTTGCTGAGAAGAAGCTTTTTAGTTTAAATCCATCTCATTTATTGATTCTTGATTTTTTTTCTTGTGCTATAGGAGTCTTATTAAGAAGTCAGGGCCTAATCCCACATGATGAAAATTTGGGCCTACTTTTTCTTCTATTAGACAGAGGGTCTCTGGTTTAATGCCTAGGTCCTTGATCCACTTTGAGTTGAGTTTTGCACATGGTGAGAGATAGGGGTTTAATTTCATTTTGCTGTGTATGAATTTCCAGTTTTCTCAGCACCATTTGTTGAAGAGGCTATCTTTTCTCCAATATACGTTTTAAGTGCCTTTGTCTAATATGAGATAATTATATTTATGTGTGTTTGTTTCTGTGTCCTAAATTCTGTAGCATTGGTGTACAAGTCTATTTTAGCATCAATACCGTTCCATTTTTGTTACTATTGCTCTGTAATATAGTTAAAGGTCTGGTATAGTGATGCCATCTGCTTCACTCTTCTAAAGTATTGCTTTAGCTATTCTGGGTCTCTTATTTTTCCCGATGAATTTCCTGACTGCTTTTTCTATTTCTATGAGGAATGTCTTTGGGATTTTGATTGGAATTGCATCAAATCTATATAGTGATTATGGAAGTATGGTCATTTTAACAATATTAATTCTGCCTATCCAAGAACAAGGAAATATTTCCATGTTTTAAATTCTTTTTTAATTTCTTTCTTTAGCATTCCATAGTTTTCATTGTAGAGGACTTTCATCTATTTTGTTAAGTTGAGTCCCAATTTTTTTTTTTTTGAGGCTATTGTAAATGAGGTAGTTTTCCTAGTTTCTCTTTCAAAGGATTTGTCCCCAATCTACAGAAATGTTTTTGATTTATGGGTGCTGATTTTATAACATGCTACTTTTCTGAATTCATTTATTAGTTCTAGAAGTTTTCTGGTGGCATTGTTTGGCTCATTGAGGTATAGAATTATATCATCAGCAAATAGTGATAATTTGAGTTCTTCTTTTCCTATCTGTATCCCTTTAATTTCTTTTGTCTGTCTAATTGCTCTGGTTAGAGTTTCAAGAATTATGTTAAATAGTCATTCCTGTTTCTAGAGTGAATGCTTTCAATTTTTCTCTATTTAGAATGATGTTAGCCTGGGGCTTAGCATAGATAGCTTTTACGATGTTGAGATATGTTCCTATTATCCCTAGTTTTTTTTATGTTTTGAACATGAAGGGGTGCTGCATTTTGTCAAATGCCTTTTCTGCATCTATTGAGATGATCATATGATTCTTATCATTAAGTCTATTGATGTGATGAATTACATTTATTGATTTCCATATGTTGAACCAACGTTGCATCCCTGGTATGAACTCCACTTGATCATGGTGCACTATCATTTCAATATGTTTTTCTATTCAATTTGCCAGAATTTTATGGAGAATCTTTGCATCTATGTTCATTAGAGATATTGGTCTGAAGTTTTTTTTCTTTGAGGTGTCCTTGCCTGGTTTTGGCATCAGGGTGATATTGGCCTCATAGAATAAGTTTGGAAGTGTTCCCTCTTTTTCCATTTCATGAAATAATTTGAGGAGAATTGGTATTAGTTCTTCAGGTCTTGTAGAACTCAGTTGTGTATCCATATGGTCCTGGGCTTTTCTTGGTTCATAGGCTTCTGATGGTGTCTTCTATTTAATTACTTGAAATTGATCTGTTTAACTTGTGTACATCATCCTGATTCAGTTTGGGCAAATCATATGTCTCTAGAAATTTGTCAGTGCCTTTGATACTTTCTATTTTATTGGAGTACAAATTTTCAAAATAATTTCTAATTATCTTCTGTAGTGTCTATTGTGATATTTTCTTTTTCATCACAGATGTTAGTAATTTGAGTTTTCTCTCTCCTCTGTTAGCATGGCTAAAGGTCTGCAAATTTTATTTATTTTTTCAAAGAATCAACTTTTTGTTTTGTCAATTTTTAAACTTTTTCTTTTGTTTCAATTTCATTAATTTCAGTTCTGATTTTAATTATTTCCTATCTTCTACTGCTTTTGGTGTAGATTTATTCTTATTTTTCTAGGGCTTTGAGATGTAATATTAAGTTATAGATTTGTTGGCTTTTTCTTCTTTTAAGGAATGAACTCCATATAATGAACTTTCTTCTTAGAACTGCCTTCATAGTGTCCCAGAGATTTTCATAAGAATATAGATATAACATATACACCTCTAAAAATGTTTTAATCTCCTCCTTGATGTCTTCTGCAACCCATTGTTCATTCAGTAGCATATTATTTAGTCTCAGGTATTGGAGTAGCTTTTATTTCTTATTTTATCATTGATTTCTAATTTCATTCCATTATGATCTGATAGAATGCAGGGTAATATCTCTACTCTTTTATATTTACTAAGAGTTGTTTTGTGGCATAATATGGTCTATTTTAGAGAAGGATCCATGGCTGCTGAGAAGAAAGTGTATTCGATTATTGAATGAAATATTCTATATATGTAAATTAAGTCTAAGTTATTGATTGTATTATTGAGTTCTATAGTTTTGGAAGATCTATCCAGTGGTGAAAGAGGTGTGTTAAAGTCACCCAGATTTATTGTGTTGTGGTCTATTTGACTCATGAACTTGGAAGACTTTGTTTGATGAATGTAGATGCTCCACTGTTTGGGGCATATATATTTATAATTGTCATGTCTTGGTGTATGGTTCGCCTGAGCAGTATAAAATGTCCTTCTTTAGCTCTTTTGATTAACTCTGGCTTGAAGTCTACTTTATTTGTTATGAGGATGGAGATCTCTCCTTGTTTCTGCAGTCCATGTGAGTAATATGATTTTTCCCAACTTTTCACCTACAGTCTGTGAATGTCTTTTCCTATAAAATGAGTCTCTTGGAGATAGCATAGTGTTGGGTCTTTTTTTAAAAAATCAAATCTGCCAGTCTATATATTTTCTTTTTAAAAAAGAATATTTTTTTTGTTGTAGTTGGACACAATACCTTTATTTTATTTACTTATTTTTATGTGGTGCTGAGGATCAAACCCAGGGCCTCCTGCATGCTAGGCAAGTGCTCTACCATTGAGCCACAACCCCAGCCTCAGTCAATCTATGTATTTTCATTGGTGAGTTTAGGCCATTAATATTCAGGGTTATTATTGAGACATGATTTGTATTCCCAGCCATTCTTGTTTATTTTTGGTATTTAACTGACTTGGTTTCACCTTTGATTAGTTTTTCCTTTAGTGTACTACCTCCCTCTGCTGATTTCATTGTTGTTTTTCATTTCCTCCTTGTGAAATATTTTGACAAGGATGTTCTCTAGTACAGGCTTTCTGGTTGTAAATTCTTTTGATTTTTGTTTATTATGGAATGTTTTTGTTTTGTCATCAAATCTAAAGCTTAGTTTTGCTGGGTATGATTTTTGGTTGGCATTCATTTTCTTTCAGAGCTTGGTATATGTGTTTTCCAGGATCTTCTAGCTTTCAGGGTCTGGGTTGAAAAATCTGCAGATATCCTAATTGGTTTACCCCTATATGTAATCTGATTTCTTTCTCTTCTGACTTTTAAAATTCTCTCCTTGTTCTGCATACTAGGCATTTTCATTATAATGTTCCTTGGTGTGGATTTCTTGTGATTTTGTACATTTGGTGTTCTGTAGGCCTCTTGTATTTGATTTCCAATTCATTCTTCATGTTTGGAAAATTTTCTGATATTATTTCATTGAATGGATTGTTCATTCCTTTGGTTTGGAATCCTATGCCTTCCTCCATCCCAATAATTCTTAAATTTGGTGTTCGTATGTTATCCCATAATTCTTGAATGTTCTGCTCATGGTTTCTTACCATCTTCACTGTGTGGTCAACATTCTTTTTAAGATTATATATTTTTTCTTCATTGTCTGAGACCCTGTCTTCCAAGTGATCTAATCTGTTGGTGGTGCTTTCTATTGAGTTTTTAATTTAGTGTATTGTTTCATTTCAAGAATCTGTTTTTTGTTTGTTTGTTTTTTCAGAATCTATTTATTGACATAATCTTTTGCTTCTTGTATTTCCTTATGTAGCTCTTTATCAAAATGATCTTTTGCTGCCTGTATTTACTCTCTTATATCATTCTTTAACTCACAGAACATTAAAGTTATGTACATGCTGAACTCCTTCTCTATCATTTCTTCTATTGTGCTGGCCATGAATTCTATAATGTAGTATATTGGTTTGTTTGGGGTACTTTCTTCCCTTATATTTATCATGTTGTTTGTGTGTCTTCCCTTCTAGCACTGTGGATCTGAGGCATTATACTTTTTTCCCTATAGGCTTATAGTATCCCTGTAGGGTTCCAATACCTCTCTTTTAATAGGGAGAACCATATCAACAGATCCCAATACAAGCAATATACAACCTTAAACCAAATAGCTGCTATTAAGATGTTTACGGTTTTGTCACAATATACAGAAATGGTCAGTTCAATTATTATCTACAATATAAACAGTAGGTTTGCAAAAGAGTCTACAGTTTCTGATGGTGTACAATAAACCAGGGGTGAGGTGTAGGATGAGATGTTGAGGGGGATAAGAAGTGAATATATAGAGTTATTAGATCTTAGAAAGCATGAAAGAAGTTGGTTAGTAGCAAGAGAAGAGAGAGAGAGATTTGGGAGCAACAAGTAAGTGGGAAGACAATAGAGTACAAAAAAACAAACATAAATATTAAGAAAAATTAAAAATGTAAAAATATGAGATAAAAGAATATATAACCCAACTGTAATATACTATTCAGACATCCCAGTTCTTAGTTGCCTAATTCATGAAAAGTACTTGGTTTCACCAATGTTGTGGATATGAGGGAAGGAAAAGAGAAAGAAAGAAAAAAAAATTTGAAGGAAGATACAAGGATTATTTTTGTTGGAGATCATTATCTTTCCTGAGTTCCTTCTCATCTAATAAATAGGATAATCTGTTGTTTGCTGTTATCTCAACCCTCAGGATGGTGAAGGTTATTAGGGTGGGAGAGTTGGTCTTGGGGGTGGAGCTCCTGGAGGTGGGGTATAGCACTTGCTGGTCCTGATGGGAGACTGCACCCCAAGGATCTCCTGCTAACATAATGTGGGTGCCTGGTCTCCTTATATCACCTGTAGACCTCACAATTCCTGGTCTCTAATTTAGTCTCTAAACTGTATCTCATTCACCCCCTCCGTTTCTGCTTCCCAATCAGGACACTTTCTCTCTGGAGGTCTTGTGGGCTGCTTTCTGGGGCTGAGCACCTGTCTCAGAGAGCTGTTTTATATTAGGCAGTTCAGGACCAGCCACATAGCCATAGGCACTGTGTCAGGTTAGCAGCTACACAGGAGACAGGTGAGTTGGGGACTATAGGTACCTTGATATTGCTTCTAAACCCCAGCTGGTGTTCCAAGATAGGAGTTGCCCCAACTAAAGATGGTGACAAAGGTGTCCCAATATGGAGGCAGCTGCTTTCAGTGATGGGGTGTCAGGTCAAGTGGGGCTGGGCAGTGGCGTTGGGCAGTGTGTTCAGAGATGCAGCTCTGTGGCATGCAGTGTTGTGACTGGTGGCTGTCTCCAGACCCTGTGTGGTGTCCCCAGGTGCAGGCTACGTATGGCATGTAGGGGACTATGGCAGTGGTTGCAGTGTTCCAAGATGGAGGTGACCAGGAGAGCCCCATGTTGGTAGATGGGTGTCCACACAGAGTAATGGCCAGAATTCCTGAGTGTGGGCAGCGTGTGGGTGTCCTTTGTGGGAGTGGCGGCCAGTAATCCTGTGCAGGTGCTGATACAGGTGGTCCTGCTCTGGCACCTGGAGGTCCTGCATGGATGAGTGGCTGGGAATCATGCCCTGATGCTGAGGCCTGGAAACCTGCGTAGACATAGTGCATATGATTCCTACACAGGAGCAGCTGTCAGGGGTCCTCTACTCATTCACAGAGAAACAGTATTCCCACTACTTAAATTCCAGGTCCCAGAGCAACACAGAATGCACCCTCCCTCTAGCCCACCATTTTGGATTCCCCTCCTTGCCCATTCAACTTTATGAAAAATTATTTCATTTGGTCATAATTGCCATGTGTTAGCTACTATCTCAAGCACTGTGGATATTACTCTGCACAAGACAGATATAGTCCTTTTTCTTGTGAAAATTAAAGTTTAGCAAGAAGTACATGTATTGAACAAGTTAATATGGCATTGTGCAGTTTGATAAGGCAAGAAATGATGTTGTGACTACATAATCAGAGGAAAGGGTCCTGAATAAACTAACCTTTAAATCAAAGCTGAAAGGACTAAGGTTGACCAGAAGGTCAAGAATGGTCAGATAGGGAATAGTGAGTATAGACCCTCCACTGGTAAAACAGAACATCATTTACATATGAAACAAAGGTGACCATACATTATATGGGAAGGAAAAATGTTATGAGATGAAGCTGAAGAAGTAACAGAAACCAGGTTTTGGAGGGCTTTGTAATTTTTTTTCTTTTTTTTTTTAATTTACTTCAGCCAAAAGACAGGAAGTTGAAGGATTTTAAGCAAAACAGTGACATGATCAGATCTGAATTCTATAATGATCACTCTGGCTTCAGTGTTTAGAAAAAAACAGGAGTGAATAAAGCCAGAGGCAAGGAGATATGTCTGTGCTGCTTAAATGGTAGCTGCATATAAATCATCTGAGGATCTTGTCAAATGCAAATAATAAAAGCATGTTTAGCTGGAGCATGAGATACAATGTTTCTGAAGTGTCCAAGTGGTGCCCATGCAGGTAAACTGAGATCCTCACTTTAAGTAGCATTCAGAATGCTGTGGGGTAAGAAATGATGAAAACTGGGTGAGGTGATCACAGTGTAGATGAAGAGAAGTGGTTGGATCCAGGTGAGTTTTAGAACTGAGATTCAGAAGGTCCTCCATAAACCATTGGGTGTAGGAGATGAGGAGAGCATGCCTCCCAAGCGTCTGCTTAGTAAAGGAAGTGGTGGTCATGGTGTCTTTAAACACAATATTTATAATTCAAAACAAAGATAAATTCTCAATTATTTTCATCCTCTCATAAATATAATGATTTTTTTTCTCCAGTTAGTTGTCTCTGGTCCATGAAATCCCATGTATTTATTTATGATGGTTAAGTGGCTTAGAAAATGCATAAGCTTAGCCATATTGCCTTGATAGGGTATTTGGGTTCTTTAATGACAAACCCAGGGATTAGCTTTCCGTATACATAGCAACATGCACATTCAGTATCTGTATTCTTGCAGGCGTGCAGATCTATACAGCTACAGTGCACTGTGGACTTCAATGGCTTGCATACCAATGGGGCTTCTTTTGGCTTTAGTAGCAGAAATGGGTAATAGGAGATAAAAAAGGCTCATTTCCTAAATTTTTACTACTGGGGTGGTAGTAATAGTGGAAATCACATTTCTGTGATGAGCTGACATCGTTTTTAACAGCTAGGATTCTTTCTCCACTCCCACAGCATATTTCCTGGAAGATTTCTATTAAACAGAAGAGGTAATTTAGAGGTTTGATTATTATAGATTTCTTAAAGTTTAGCCCACATAGCAATTGCAGCCAGCCTTGCCAGAAGAGTTGAGAGAAAGGGTGGGGGGCCTGGAATTTGATGTATTGAAACAGTGAAACCTCATTTGAGAGACAGCTCTGTTCACTCTCCTGTCTTAAGTATCATTATGCATTTTATGTTTTATGAACAAAGTGTTTATTTGTTGAACTATTCAGGCATAGGAAAGATGAGCAGGTTGTGTGCTTGTTAGCTGACTTGGAAAGCTGAAATATTTCTGGTTGCTAAGCTTAAAAGAGATGGTTGTTTATGGTATATATTCCATAGTTTTCCATCTGCTTAAATTGAAGCTGACAGAAATTCAAAGTCAATGCCTTCCTTATAAAGTGATCCTTTGTGATGTAATTACAGAATGAAATCTCTTGGCTGAAATAGGATTTTCTCCCTGAGAGATGACATTAAAAAGAAGTAGAGATTACCAATAAACAATCTGAGAATCTAGATGAGTAATAGTGAAAGGAAGTAAAGTCATTTCTTTAATTCTCCTGAATGCTGTCAGAAAATAACATCATTTAGTTGAAACAAGCAATTCAAACTAGACTTGGGGAACTGATCAAGCCAAGTGCAGCTCTGCTGAAGTCCTCGTGAAAGACAGTTGTCTTACAATAGAAGGACCATCATGGCATCTGCCCAGTACACTGGTCTTATGCCGACCTCCCTGCTAACCACCTAGAATGGATGCCTATGGCAAAGGTAATTCCATTTCTTTGCCTCTTGAGCTCATTGATAGATCAAATTTCCCAGCTTCCCTTACATTTAGATGGGCCCTGTGACTCAGCTCCAGCAGTGGGATGTGGGTGAAAGTGGTGAATGCCACTTCTAGACATGGCCCCCAAAACACTTCCAAGAGCTTCTTCACCTGCTCTCCCTCTTCACTCATTGGCTGATCAGTGAAAAAGATCCAAAGAACTCTGGCATCATAGAAAAAGCCAGAGCCAAAAAAGCTACTGATTTTTTTTTTTTTCATAGCAGCCAGGTACACCATGACTAATATATTCCCTAGGGCCATATCTGTGCTATGTTATGGTAATGCCCAAGTTCTTTGTACAAGCTCACTGTTATTGGGCCACATTCTCAAGTACTGAATAAAACAGTCCAGTGCTACTGACCTCTAGAACAGAGGACATGTCAATTTAGGAGCTTGGTACAGTCATGTTTGGTAATATGAGGGTGGATATAGATAAAACCAGACAGCTGAAGTAAATAATGAGCCAGAGTGGCCAGGAGGAGACCACAGGACTACAGAGATACATGGTGAAATGTATTAAAATCACTTGATTTCCTATTTTCTTTTTCATTATCTAAGCTTAACTCTCAATTACTAGAATTTTTTTGTTTGTTGTTTGTTTTGCACACTGCATTGAGTGCAAACAAGAAACTGTTTACTAATCTAAGCTGATAGGATTTGGGAAAAGTCCTCAAATCATGGCTATTTATTGTTCTTTTTGTCCAGAGAGTTATAATTAAGCTTGTTCTAATGAAGATTTAAGAGCTCAAATTACTCAAGAAGTGATTCTTGAATAATTTCAAGTGGGAGAGGAGGAAGAGTCACCATTCCCTCTCCATGGCCTGTGGCTTCCTTCAGATCACATGTTTCTTCAGAACGTCAAGGTCCATTAGCCAAAAGAACACCCTTCCGGCTTCAGTACTGAGGACAGAGAAGGGAAGAGCTCAAGTACTATGATTCTATTTAGGAAGAAGGGAGGAAGGAGGATAGAAGTAGGAGGTGGATGGTAAGGAACAGATCAGAGGCAGGCAGGAAGAGAAAGTAAGGCAGAGAAATAAAGGAGAGGGAAAGGGGAGGGGTCTATGATGTCACAGGTCAAAAAAGAGCTAAGTGGGAAAGAAGCTGCTCTTGTCAGCCTCAGCAAGTTCCATCTTCCCCCACAGGAAATGGAATTATCAGAAGAAGAGCAAGTTCCTTCTGCATTGGTTCCAACTTGTTCAGGAAATAGGGGCAAAGAACTGTGAATACATGTAGCTATTTCCATGTAGAATATTTAAATTCTGTGTCTGAAATACTGTCTATGTGAGAGATGAGATGGGAATCTGCAACCAGACAGGAAAATCATGTAAAAAATTGTAGGCTACCAAAAGGGTCTTTATGTTGATAATGTAATTTTTAAATTGTTTGGCAAGCCAACCAATCTTTTTATTTATTTTTAACTTTTTGTGGTACTAGGGATTGAACCCAGGGGTACTCTACCACTAAGCGATAGCTACAGACATTTATTTAATTTTGAGACAGAATCTTGCTAAATTGCTGGTACTGGTCTCAAATTTGCAATCCTCCTACCTCAGCCTTCCAAATCTTTGGGATTAAAGCTGTGAGCCACTGTATTCAAGCAACAAATCATTTTTAAGCAATGATCATTCACCCCTCCTGTTCTGGATTCTGTTTCCTTGAGAATCTCATCTCTATCACCCTTTTTCTATTTCCTTCTATAATCCATTTTTTTCATAAAATTACAATAATTAATAAATTAATAACATAAATATGACTATCTATCTCATGTGAAAAAAAATACTCAGCCATTTCCCATATTTTCTGATTACACCAAATCTTGATAGCTCAGCGCAAACTGAACTTCATATATGTGTTTGGACCTGTTTTCCCACTTCCTTATTCTTCCTGCAACAATACTGCACTACTGCTGCCTCTTACTCGAACCTTTCATGTATTGTCATATTAGTCTGAAGTGCCCTTCTATCCTCTTCCTTTAATAAATCACTGAATATTTAATAAATATTTAATAAATCACTGACAATATATTGGTCTCTCCCTTTTCTTAACCCCAGGACATTTTTTTCCCCTTTGTTCTGTGGTAATGAATTGGCTATATGCCAAGCACTTTACTCAATTAACTCATTCTTTACAAAACAGCTCTGTGAGGTAAGTACTCTCATTTTCATCTGCTTCATAAAGAAACTGGAAAAGTAATCTGTCCAAATCCATAGACATATTAAGAGGCAGAGCCAAAACATTAATCTAGCATGCTGGCTCCAGACCCACCATCCTTACCACCATGCCACCTTTATAATATAGTTCTGTCCGTGGTTATTTATAATTTGTCTATCTTCCCCACTAGTGACTATGGCCATTGATGGCAGACAGACCTTATTTTTCTTTGTTTTCCAAGCAGTAGTTATGTACAACAGTACATATGTGCCTATGTTGATTTTTTCTTAATTGAATTGGATAAAGAAGTAGAGTTCTTTGTTGGCAGGACTGTACATATAGGAGAAAGAATTTAATTCTGCAATTAAGTATTCATGTGGGGTACCTGTTACAGGTAGACAATTCATAAACAGCAGATAAAAAATATCCAAACTCTATTGTTTAAGAAAAAAATAGGACTTTTATTGATGTTTCTCAGGGTAATACGAATTGTTTTTTCTTACAAGGAGATCTGAAACTGGAAAGACTTCATTAGACCTAAACATAAGAGAATCTTCAGAACATAAAACTGACAACATTCTAAAACCTGTCAAAATGAAATCTTTCTTGCTTTTAAGATGGTCATTCATAACCTTTTAAAATTTTGTTTTCCTACATTTACTTCTACTAGTTGGATGTCACTACTGATGAATGTTATTTTAGTATAACAATTCTACAAAGCCTGATTGAGTTACTGTACAGTGGAAAATTAAAGATTCATTCTAATTTCTTTGATCATCATCCAGATGAACAGATATTGTTTTGGTCCAAATGGATTCACTGGATTATTATCATAAAACAGGAATGTGACCCCCTCCTGGCTTCTTTTCATGGTGACAATATGAAGCTATTTTGTTTGTTCGTTTTTTTGTATGTATCTCATAAGCAAGTCTTAGTGCCCCCAATTAGCATCAGTCGCTTGTAGTCCTTTAAATGAAGGTTTGGTGGATGCTGCCCATTTCATCTGTAATTTTGAAAGACCATTTTTGAGCAGTCTCTTAATCCTATTGCATTTAGTAAATGTTCGCAAACTCTGATAAAATAACATATAAAACAAAGATTTCAAACTAGAGGTGATTTCTGACACCTAGACTCTTTTAAATTTTGCAAGATCCTGTTAGATCACTTTGTGTGATTGCTTTGTGTGCCCTTGGACATGGTGCTGCACAGGCAATTGGATCACTGCTGTGTTTACTTCGTATGGAATATTTGTCTCTGATTACTCAGGCCTTATTACTTTGCTATTGTAGCATATTTCCTCCAAAAGGAAGAAACATAGCACATAAACGTGCAGAGACAAGCTTATATTGTCTTTTTCAAGAGCAGATCATTCTAAACTTGGAATGCTGCACTGCCACCTGGGGGATAAATTTTTAACAGTACATTCACTGTTGAGCTGAAATAGAGGGTGAGATTCCATAACATTCAGGAGAAATTGGGAGCAATGAGAATTTCTATAAGATATAGTGTTTTCTCTGCCATGCTTTGGGCTATTTCCCAAAATCAAAATATGTATATCTGTAACTATTTCTCCCTTTAAAAATAGGATTCCATCACAATGACATGTCACTTTTCTTTACTGATTACATTTTATTTCCCTAATTCATAATTTTAATCTGAAGGAGTTTTAGAGATTGTTTAGTACAAGCCCTTCAATGCGAGATGATGAAATGGAGAACCCAATAATCCTATAGTTTGCCCTGTCATGTTAGTTATCATGGTACAGCCAAGAGATACAAGCTTCCTATATGGAAGTTGAATATCCATTTCTGCAAAACCCTGTTCCCATTAATATTACAACACAGATGATTTCAAACCTTGTAAATGGTCATTCACACAGCCTCACAAGAGTAACACACAGGTACGAGTGAATGGGCAATCGTATTGATTTTCAGATTCTATTACACATATTCCTTCAATAGAAGGTAAATAAACAAGCTATATAACATAGAAGACTAAGTGGTACTGATTGATTTTTGTGCTTAGAGATTAGTGTACTTATCCTTGATTAGTCTTTGGTGATTTATATCCCACAAAGCTGTTGTAACATTTAAAAATTTTAAAAGTAACTTTTAGTCCAAACATAATTACCATTATAATAAATAAGACTTAAAACACATTAATTTGACCTCTGCTTAATAGGATAACTAGTCATTTGGGTATGTAGGAAATAGAAATAAATCAGATTACCATGAAAATTGGCAGTATATGGTCAAGTAGTCTTAGTTTTATTTTCCTAAAAATTTTAATGTATTTGTTATATGTAAGCATTAATAACATTTCTCGGTTATTAATTTATTTGTTACCATTGTGTTATTTCTATTCAAAAAGGATTAGGCTATTTATTGGTATGAACTAGAATTAAGTCCTCCTCACCTGCACTAAACTGCACGTGAATAGGATCCCCTGATGTACAAGAATAGCTGAGGCTTCCTGGGAATCCTTTCATGAGTTCCTACCATTCACCCAATTCTTCAGGCAGAAGACACAGTATACTTCTCTCTCCACCCACACCTTTGGTAGTCTGCAAGCCAGATGACTGCATTACTTCAAAGTTGAAGTAATTAACTACAGGTATCATTTCTAGGGGACAATGACAGCATAATTATTATAGAAAGGTGTTGAAATAATGAGTTCTTGATCCATTGAGGTGGCACGAAGAATAGAATGTTTAGGAGAAATGAATAAACATCAGATTACAATGTTGTTAATAAAATAAATATAATAGAATAATTGACTTAAACTTGTAAAAATTGCTGAACAGAGCACAAATTAATTTTGTTGTCTTAAGCTATATGTTAGTATGCTATAACAGACATACATAAAACGATTTTAAAATAAGTTCATTGTGCTCATGTTGAATTTCAAATAGGAGGGACAGGCTGAAGTACTGACCTACGTTTCTTCTATCTTGGTGTCCAGCCTTCTTCAGCAGAACATTATTTTGTGCAAGATGGGTACTTTACCTGCCATTACCATGCCTGTACTTAGTGGGATAAAGGGGAAGAGTGAGAGGAGGACACACCCCTTCTGTTAAAGGGCATGCAACAGAAGTTACATGTCTCACTTCAGGTGATATCCCCCTGAGAACTTAATCATTCAGTCACTTCAGATACAAAAGAGAGACTAGAAAATGCAGGCTTTAGCTAAGTAACCATGTGCTTTACTAATATCCTCTTACTTATAATAAGGTATATTAGCTCAGGTAGTCTTAGATGCTTCTTAAAGGCAGGAGAGGAAGGGAGTCAGGGAGAGGGGGAGTCCCCAATGCAAAATGGGTCAAACACAATAAAAATGTCTTATCTATGTTTGGCATTCATCCAGAGACCTAAGGCTGATGTTGGCTCTGCCATCTTCACTACACTGATTCTATTGCTGGGGGTGACAGAAGTGTAATCCTCTCCTTTCCGTTGATGGAGAAGTAAGAAAAGACAATTGAGAAGATATTCATATATCTTAAACACATTGGCCAAAGAATGACAGATTTCATGTGTCACTTTCATGAACATCCACTGCAAGTAGTTATATGATCCCATCTAGATGCAAGAGGGGCTAGAAAATATACCCCTTGGAGGAGCATCCACTTCCTAGGATTAGCTCTGGGCTTAGAATGGGAGTAGGAATTTTGTGGAACAGAACAGAAAAGGAGAACAGATATTGAAGTCTACTTCAGTGTTTGCTATGGTTGCCCATTTAGGACACACTTTTCTTCTCATTCATAATTAAGACATACTCCTACTCTCCCACTCTCCAAGAGGGACAACCCCAAAGTCCTCCGGGGTCTCTGAATAAACACCAAACATTGCTGAGAAATAAGTCTTTATTGCATTTGACCTATTTTTATATTTAAGGGACCTTTCTCTTTTGGTGATTGGTTTGGTTTGGTTTGGTACTAGAGATTGAATTCAGGGGCACTCAACCACTGAGCTACATCCCCAGCCCTTTTTATATTTTGTTTAGAGACAGGGTCTCCCTAAGTCACTTAGAGCCTTGCTAAGTTGCTGAGATTAGCTTTGAACTTGTGATTCTCCTGCCTCAGCCTCCCAAGCTGCTGGGGTGACAAGTGTGGGCCACTGTGCATAGCCGCTCTTTTTGTTTTTTAAGTAGCAGCTAGCAGTACCCTAGCTAGCTCAGGTCTTGCATCCTGCTTCAAGTCTAGCATTTTTAGATGATGTGCATTACTATCAAGACTGGAGATGGCTTGTTTTGAATTGGCAATCTATCAATCAGAATCAAGTTACTGTCCCCACACTTACCAACCTAATATACTATATCTGAATAGGAACTGGACAGAAGCAATAAAACTAAATTCTGAAGAGGGAAGAATAGAAATAGTACAGCAGTAACTGGACTCACTATAATGTCAGTGCAGTAATTTCCTGAGTTAAGCCATCTTGCGGTTGGTACACTGCCTTGGTCATTATCCCATAAACGTCTGACTTGGCCTTTAGGGAGCTTCTTGAATGCCCACTACCTCCATGGCCACATATGAAGACAATGGAGATTACTATATTGGAAGCTTCAAAATGTTAGCAGGCTGCTTCCTAATTCTCAGTTCAGGTTTAGAAAGACAACGTTTTCTTTAAGGGGTAAACTATGACAGACTTTTGCAATCCTGAACCACAATTTCTTTGGTAATGCAATTCAATCTAAAAATTTTGAGGCCCATGGACTCTGAGTTCATCAGTTCTGGCTGCACAGAAATAAAAACAAAGATCTCATCTGTTTATTGTTTTTTAGCCCGAAAACTCATCTTTCGTTTACTTTTTCTTGTACCCTGACAATCACCCTCTTGCTCAATTTAATAGTGATTACCTTAAGGAGAAATGAAACAATTAGCTTCAGTAGGAAGCTTAATCTAATGTGTCCCAGTAGGCTGGCTCCCATTGTCTGGGAGTCTTAATGGTTTTGTCCAGTGTTATCTCCTACAAAGAATATTTCTTGATGTAGAATCTCATTTTATCTCTGCCTTGGTTGGGGCACAGAAAATTTTGTTTTCTGTCAGGACCAATTTATTAAGGCCTTGAATTATAAGACTCTCTCAGTCAATTTAAATCACTGGCTTACAAAAAAAAAAAAAAACAAAAAAAAAAACAACAACAACCAGAAAACCTACCCTTCCAGACCTACATTCTTTTCCTTTCTCCTTTCAAGTGATTCGTTCTAACTTGAGTTCATCTTTCTGGTAAAACTTTGCTAAATAAAAAAGAGATGAAAAGTTTAAAGCAAAACATAAAAACAGCCAGTAGGCAATAAGAATGTTAAAGTCGAAGGCTTGGTTGACAAATGGATTTATGTCTAAAGTGTCTCCAAGACAATTTTAGCAAATTTTCTACCACAATATACTCATTGTCAACAGCTTTGCAATTTAACATCTGTATCCTCACTTCCTGCTAGTGAGTCACTAAGCCAGTATAATATTTGTACGTACGTATTGCTCCTACTCAATTCAACCATGGTCATAGAGAATCCAAAGTAATAAAAGCCTGAGAGGGATGTTTATCTCTTAATTGGAAGTCAGCTAGGAAGTCCAGGGATGGGACAGAGGCTCCAGAATCATCAAGGTTCCAGTCTCTTTCAATCACCTTGTCTTGTCACTCTCAATATGTGATTTCTATTTAGTGATACCAGTAGCTACTCCAGTTCTTACCAAGATGCCTGGAAGTTAGAAGATAGAAGTCTCATCATTTCCTCTGAGAGACACAACCCTAAAGAAGCCCACACCTCCTTTCCTTATATTCCTTTCACCAGAATTAAGTCACATGGCCACACTGCTGGACAGTGATTGGGAAATGTAATTGAAGTGTCCTTGTCTGTCGTTTAAGAAGAGGATAGATCCTTGGAAAAATCCAGCAGTTTTTCTCATTCATTTGTGTGCGTCACTGAAAGAATAATTTAATAACACAAAACATACCCCTAACTACTTATAATACTCTGATGTTTTCTACTCAAGTCTATCCATCAGTTTTAAATTTATGAGTCTAGAAGGCCTGTTTAAGCACTATATTCTTCAGTCGAATTCTGCATTCGTAATTATTAAAGGGCTCAGGGACCGTCCCGAGTGCAGAACAGTTTTAGGAACAAAATTCAAACATACTCCTAGACACAAGACAAAACAACAAAAATGGGAGAACAGGAAAACAAATGTCTACTAAAAACCTGTAACTAGAGACTAAGTCCTTTACAATTAGAGACAAAAAGCTTAAGGCTGCAAGGACCTGGAGGCGTTAACACTTAACTGTAAATGAGATTCAGTGGGTGTCACACCCTGCAGGGTAACTACAGTTTACTATGCTATTCAAAATAAATAATAATACCCCTATTACAGTACCTCAAATTCTCAGCATCTCTCTGAGCCTGCAGTCACATCATTTGGAGACTGCATTTATCCTCCTCACATGACTAGGACGCAGAAAACCGGTTCTTTTTTTAGCACTGGTCTGAGGGTGTGCTCCATATGGTTTCACAATAGAAAAAACTCCAGTTAGGATCTTTAAACAACAAATTATTTTCTTTTTAATTTTTAAAAAATATTTCAGATCTGGAATTACAGGAAATATTGAGAAAAAGAACTCAAATTCTCACTGGATCAAAATTTCTACCGAGAAAAAGGTTTTATACATGTTCAAACAAAAAGAAGTATTTTAGAAATGTGGTTGGAGGCAATGTATTGAATTTTCAGAGATGGTGTTGAGGTGTTTTGCTTCTGGGGCTTTACAAATATATATCATTTAAATAAAATTCTTATAAAATAGCATACATCAGTGAGATTTTTAGTTATAGAATTAAGTGCACAAATTCAATATGTCATAAGCGTTTTCAAAGCAAATATAAAACAGCAAATCCACTTCGAAGTAATAAGGTGTTATTTTGTCCTTTGTGACAGTTAACAAAGAATCTCTGCTCCTTCTTCAGCAGCCTCCTCTGTAATGAGGAATCTATCTAACATATTTATCACTTTTCATTCTACTTCAGTTCATCCACACTCAGATGAATACTGGTCCAATCTCTCCAGTATTTTCACACAAAATAGTACAATAACCAGAAACAAATTTGCCATTGATGATTAGAAGATGCTATTTCATAAAGTACAGATTTTCTACTAACACATACTAAAAGACAAAGGGCAATTCCAAACAGATGGCGCTTGCATGATTATATTTTAGAGTTGTTTCTTTTATGTCCACCCCCTCATTATCCCTACCCATACTTCCCTTTGGCCATAGAGAAGAGTCTAGCAGACCTAGCTGTGTTGTTTGGCTCTCACAATCTGCACAGTGACCCACATCGGTCCCATCTATGCATGCAACCGTTAGCTTCAAATCCCATCCCTCTTTTTCTTGTACTTGAAGCCTGAGCAATGTTCAATCAACCTAAACATTGTGTGGCTCTGGCTCAAACTTTTGTTCCTAGCATCTGCTTTATTTGGAATTAGTTTTCTTTTGGAATAATGTGTACTCCTGTGTGCTTCATTAAAATCTCATGTTTATCTAGAACTTGCATTTAACGTATCCATTTTAATTGCTGTTTTTGTATTTGCCCTTTCCTCTAGAGCACGAACACCTTAATATGCCTGCACCTAGCTCATCGTGTTTCCATCAGCATCTAGAACAGTGTCATACATAATAACCCCCAGGCTTCTTAGATAAATGCATAAAGACAGGAAGATGAAAGTGCTTATGACAACCAGAACACACAGTGCTGTGGAGCAAGAACAGAGGGGTGAGAAGAGTTCAGGGGCTTGGAGGTGGGGAGGGCTTAACAAACTGCGATACCGGACAGTCACCATTAAACATTCATTTCTTGTAATTCTGACTCCTGGGCATCTCTGAAACTTAAAGTTAATTTGGATGGAATTACAACTATATTTATAAAATACAGAAGTACTGAAATGGGTAAACATTTTCATTCTGTCAATTTACAAAGACTGTGATTTTTGCCTGAGCCAAGTATCAGGGATCTTTCAGTATCAGATTGTTTGTTAAATCAAGGTTTGTAACCTGATTTTGGTGGTCTAGCAGCTGGAACATCTGGGACAGCTCACAGTGTAGTCTCTAGCATCTGTCTTTCAAACTATCAAAAAAAATATTTCAGAAGGAAGAAAGGAAAAAAAAAAAAACAAACAAACAGAATTGACTCTCCTGAAGCAGTGTGGAGAAGTCATCAGAACAGCACTCTGGGTCCGGCATGGTGGTGCATGCCTGTAATCCCAGTGGTTTCGGAGGCAGAGGCAGAAGGATTGCGAGTTCAAAGGCAGACTCAGCAATTTAGCAAGGCGCTAAGCAACTCAGTGAGACCCTGTCTCTAAAAAAATATAAATAGGACTAGGGATGTGGCTCAGTGGTCAAGTGCCCCTGAGTTCAATCCCCAGTTCCTGCCCCCCCCCCCAAAAAAAAGAACAGCACTCTGTTCTAACAAAAAAAAAAAAACATAATATTTGCTTAAATAATGCATTTACTAATAAAATATAACATAATAAAGGAAAGTCATCAATCAATGTATTATTATTTGTTATTTTGGCAACCAAAGCACTTTCAAATTTTTTATTTCTTTCCATAGCTGCTTCTGCTTATTGTTTATACCTGATTTTCTTTAAAACAAGCTTTAATTCACAAGAGCAAAGATATTTGTCTGAAATAGCATGGGCCACAGCAAAATGCATTCAAATAGTTCTTATTTACCAACAAATAAAAACAAAAAGGAAGGAGAATAGAAAGTCTATGCTTTAGTCACACTTTTTTTTAAAGGCAAGCTAGTCCCTTTTTTTTTTTTTTTACCTTTATCTTATTTATTTTTATATGGTGCTGAGGATCAAATCCAGTGCCTTACACGTGCTAGGCAAGCGCTCTACACTGAGCTACAACCCCAGCCCCTTTTAGTTACACTCTTCTCAGGAAGCTTTACCTGAGGTATTCTCACTCAGACTGATAAGTGGTATCATTCGACTCTTGTGCTTTCTCTAATATGTCTGAGTTGTTGTTGTTGTTGTTGTTTTCTCTTAGTATCAGGGAGGAACAATTTGAAGAAAACAAACAAAAACCATCACTAGAGAAAGAATGTGGACCTTGAACTTATTCCTTAAGGGGAGCCTGCAAAAATTGGTCCAGCAATAAAGCTATATTACATGGCATGAGGAATCCTGGGCATTTGATTTTGCTTCTAGCCAGTTGGCTTTGTCCTGTAACTTACATGATCCTAAACTATCCTACCAGGTGAACTTGGCGAGAAAACAAACCAGTGGCTATAATGTACTACTATAGGATTAATCAGGCAACATTTTTTTTTTTTGCTTATTTATTCTCTTATTTATTCAGAAACTGAACTTACTGAGCTTGTGTCCAGCTCACAAATTTACTAGCCTTGGAGGCTACAGTCAATCAAAATAAGTTGCCCGTTGTCCAGTAGGGGGAGACAAGCATGTAACTCAGGATAAGCAATCAATTTTTAAGCGCTTAGAGAGCAATGTCTCAGCCTATGTTAAGAGCACAAAGAATTCTGCCAGATTAGCCAGGAACGGCTTCATAGAATGGGCTATACATAAAGAAATGTAGAAATGTCAGAGAGAAGCAAGAGATGGGATTAGAAAATAGAAAGGGAAGTTTGAGAAATCAGAGGTATTTTATTTTATTTTATTTTTTTTAATTTTTTATTGTGGGTTGTTCAAAACATTACAAATTTCTTGACATATCATATTCCACACTTTGATTCAAGTGGGTTATGAACTCCCACCTTCACCCCATACACAGATTGCAGAATCACATCAGTTACACATCCATTGATTTACATATTGCCATACTAGTGTCTGTTGTGCTCCGCTACCTTTCCCATCCTCCACC
>NW_025999853.1:30300524-30364669 GCF_001458135.2 Marmota marmota marmota
ATTTCTACAAGAAATGCCGTTGGGATTTTGATTGGCATTGCATTAAACCTATAGAGAACTTTTGGTAATATCGCCATTTTGATGATGTTAGTTCTGCCTATCCATGAACAGGGTATGGAAAGATGTATGGATTACTATCACAGATGCCTTCCTGTAAGCACACTGAGCATTAGAATGTGATCTTGAAATTAGTAAAGAGCCTGAAAATAATTTCTAATAGGTAAGATAGGAAGACTAGTCAGAGAACTATTCCATTAGTCCACAAGAAAGATAGAGAAGGATTGAATGAACCAGGAATTATAGAATTGTTAGAAGGTGGTAAAACAAAGATATTTTACTGAGACATATCTATATAACTCTAGCTTTGTCCCTGGCAAATAGAAATCACTAGATATGTATTTGACTGTATTTGTTTTTATATTTGCTATCTGTGAGCAGACTACTTTTAGTAAAGTAGTGGGCTCAGGAGAATCCCCTTTATGTTTAAGGAATGGAGATGATCTTCTCTTTCCAGCAATAAAACATCAATACTGGACCTAGGCCTCAGCATGAGGAGCTCATGCCTGAGTCCAGCACTGTGAAGGGCTTAAAATAACCCTTCTCTGGCTCCACTCTTCTTACCAGGGTAAGGAATATGGGTCCCTGGAGACCTCTCTTCTGATAGATCATGTTTCTGGTGCACTGGAAGCCCACATTCCCTTCCCATAGTCTGGTCCAGGGCTTGCCTGCTGTTCACACTCCTAGACCTGAGGAGTAGCTATGAATAGTTTTTGTTGTTGTTGTTGTTGTTGTTGTTTTTATAGGATCAGAGACAGAGCTTAGGTGAATGGATAAAGTGTCCCCATGAAAATGGGAGAATTCTGTATGTTATGGGATGGACAAATGGTGTTTAGGTAAGGGAGCAAGCTGCAGGCCAGGTGCCCTGGGGCTAGGGACCAGTTTTCCTAGTATCATGGTGTTCTAGCACAGATACATGAAGAGTCCAAGGATTCTAAATTCAGAACTTTTATATCATTATGAAGGTTTAATTGTCAAGATTGGAAGACAGAACATATTTTAATATGTAAAATGAATCACACACAACTTTCCTATATGCATATATGAATATTTGAGCAGTATAGCTCCATATCATGTTCAACCACAAGAATGGGATCAAAATTGTAATGAGTTGCACCCCATGTATGTGTGTTAAAATATACCATACTGTCATGTGTGTCTAAAAACAACCAATAAAATAAGTAAATAAAAATTAAAAATTCACAATGTAAAAAAAATAAACAGAAAATTAAGAGATTTGAGAGATATATTGAGAACTCTTTCAATTCTAAGAGGAGAATAAAAGGAAAGAAAAGAAGTAAAATTTTTGAAGAAATAATATATGAGAAGCTGTAGAATTTCTTAGAACTACTAAGACAGAGAACTACTGGGTGTAGAGAGTTCAACAAACTCAAAGCTGGACACAAAAAATTAATCCAAACCCAAACACCTAACAGTAAAATTTCAGACCCAATAAGGGGAAAATATTTTCAAAGCAATTACCAGGAAAACTTACAATGTGTACATAGGAATAAAAATGGAACTGACAAGAGGTTTGGCCATAGCAACAGAGGAAGCCAAAAGATGGTGGAACAGTATTGTCAACTTTCTGGGGAAAACAAAATAAAATTCAGCCCAGAATTGAGTATAAAGATAAAAATCTTTCAAGAGGTAGGGCAAAAAAAAAAAAATGACATTTTTCAGATGAAGGTGGTTGGTGTAACACAAGTAAAACCTAATTACAAGAACTTACTTTGAGAAGTAATCGAATCCAGAAAGAAATATTTTAGAATCTAACATTTCATTTTGGAAGAAAGAAAATGATAACCAAGGGGAAATTTACACAAACATCCACAGTAAAAATTGACATTTATCATCAGAAGAAGAATAAGGAAGGAAGGAGAAGAAGAAAAAGAAATTTGGGGAATACTAAGAACTGGATTGTATCCCTCCAGCACTCACTCATTCACAGGTTAAAATCCTAACCCTTGTGGCCATTTGAAGATACTTCTACAGAGATAAGCAAATTAAAGCAAGGTCCCTAAGGTGGGATCTAACCCAGTCAGACTGTATCTTTGTAAGAAGGGGAAATTGAGGCATAGAACTTTGAAAAGGGAAGGAGTGGAACAGTGCTTCCCTCACACCCCTCAGCAGAAACTAATCATGCCAACATCTTGATTTTGGACTCCAAGCTTCCAAAACTTTGAAACAGTAAATTTAAACCACTAAGATTTTTTTTTTTTTAAAGAAAGTTAGAATTAGGAGCTGGAGTTGTGGCTCACCAGTAGAGCGTTTGCCTGGCACGTGTGAGGCACTGGGTTCAATCCTCAGCACCACATAAAATTCATAAATACATACATACATAAATAAATGTATTAAAAAAGAAAGAAACTTAGAATTATAATTTTGAAATGAACATGTAAGACTGGGAAACTGTAAGATTTTCTAAAATCCTTGTTGTAGTCAGTTTTTTCACTGCTGTGACCAAAAGACCTGACAAGAACAATTTAGAGGAGAAAAGGTCTATTTGGAGGTTCATGGTTTTAGAGGAGTCAGTCCATAGATGGCCAGCTCCATTCCTCAGGGCTCTAAATGAGGCGGAACATCATGGTGGAAAAGTGCAGTGGAAGGAAATGGCTCACATGATGATCAGCAAGCAGAGAGAGAGACTCCACTCACCAGATACAAAATATATACCCCAAAGGCATGCCCCCAGTGACCCACCTTCTCCAGCCATACCCTACCTGTCTTTAGTCACCACCCAGTTAACCCCATCAGAGGAGCAACTCACTGACTGAATTAACCATAATCCAATCATTTCCCCTCTGAATGTTCTTGCATTGTCTCACACAGGAGCTTTGGGGGGACACCTCACATTCAAACCATAACAGCTCTTTTCTTGTTCAAGAATATCAGAGATATTACTTCTTATGTTAAGTAGAAATAATTTATTGGAGATTTTTTTCATAAGAATAAAAAGTATGCTTCCTAATTCAATGGAAGGGGAATAAAATTTATTCCTAAATTCTTGATTTTAAAAACAATGCAATAAATGAGGAAGACAAATCTAAGAAAAACAAACAACTAAGTACAGAGTGAGATGGTAGAATAAATAAATTAACTTAAATTCAATAGTTGAAAGGAACTGATAGATTAGATAATAAAGCAAAATCTAGAAGTATCTAAAATACGTATGAAATAAAGGGTATATTTACACATTCCGAGGGGTCTAAAATTTCTAACAAACAGTTTGGAAATGAATTATAGAAAAATTTTAGAAAAGGTTTAACAAGTAAAATATATTTTTGCTACCGTGTCTTTAAAATGCCAGGCATATTTTTATAAACTATATTTTAACATCAATTAAGCAATACATTTTCTGTGCCAGTGAATGATATTTGTTTAACAGGTAATTAGGAAGAAAATATTGGCTCTGTTTTCCTTTATAATAATTGAAAAACATCTGCAGTTTTTAAATAGGAAATTGACTTCCCTAAGTTAAAACACTGAGGGTCCATAAGACAAAAAACTAGATACTTTCTTAACAATATTTTTCTACCATAACTATAAATGAATAAGGTATTGCTCTTATAAGAGGAGATAACTTCTCAGACAACTTTGAGATTAAAAAAAGTATTCTTGGGTCTGGGGTTGTAGCTCAGTGGAAGAGCACTTGCCTAGCATGTGAGGCACTGAGTTCAATTCTCAGCACCATATACAAATAAATAAAAATAAAGGTCCATCAACAACTAAAAAATAGTTTTTTTTTTTAAAAAAGTATTCTTATAGTATTTGTCTAGATACTGCAAAATGAAATAAAATTTTAATTAGGAATATCTAAAATACATAGTTTGATTTTTATTTAAATCGTGTTCTAGGCCATTGGAAAATTAATAGTAATTAGCTACAACTTGACAGAAAAATGACAATAACTCATCTCGATAGCAAAGAATAAGTCACTCTGAGTGACAAGTTGTAATTTTAAGAAGAGAAAATAACATTTTTAGACTTCTAGAAAAACTTTCATTATCAATGGGTATTTTCAGGATAATCACATCTGTTTCCCAAAATTATTTTAAATTATTAAACACAATTTTCTATATTTTAATATGTAATGCACACTATGTAAGCAATACATTAAGAAGGGCTAAAATAAACGCAGAAATTGTAGGAGTATTTGATTGTCTAATATTGAAAGTCACAGTTTCAGATTGGACTTCATTATGTTGTAACAGGAAAATCTGAGGGTAGAGATAAATGATCTCCTGCATTTTAAATGTTTGTGGTATGATTTAATTAATCCCCCTTGCCATCATGGTTATTTTGAAACATAGATCCTTGGTTCTGGTGTGAAAGAGGCTAACCTGTGATTTTATGATGTGTAGCAAGGTCCCTGGCCTTTACCCATCAGATGCCTACAGTAGCTCCTTGGTCCTCCTCCCCTTTCTTTCCCTACCCCCAAGTTGTGATAACCAAATGTGTCCATAGACATTGCCAAATGTCCTGTATGGGCCAAAATCACCTTTGGTTGAGAATCACTGATTTAATTTTAGTTTTTCTTGCTATTTTGTTATTGTTGTTTTTGCTTTTTGGCAATAGTTCTTCAATAACCTAATTTTATTTTATTTTAGATGATGAATATGCCTAAGGCGTAACCCAGAAAACTTCATCTAATAACAATGACTGGCACTTGAATGGAGCAGTGAGTCTATATAAAGCACATCTTTTACAGGATATTTATAAAGTAGAATGAAACATTTTTAGTTCTCTAATATGATATTAGAGAAGCTCATTAGCATTCTTCTTGGCTAGCTCTATGTATTAGTTAGGGAACTTGGTCACAAATATAATTTCAGTGCAAATTTAAAGAACGAGGAGTTGGAGGATATCTTGTGTACATCTTGACAGCTGGGCTATCTTGGATCAGTGGGAAAAGGCCCCAAAACATTCTTGATTACCTTATTGCTGGTTGTATGCCTACCTTTATCTCTTATTTTAAACATTTTTTATTAAAAAAATCAATCATATATAAAATTAAAAGGAATCATGTACTAAATACCAATGCATTTAGGACTGAACTTCATCAATTATAATTTTCTGTCATTTTGTTTGATCTCTTCTTAGTTCATTCTACTTCATGTTATTGTAGCGCATAGAAACAAATCCTAGACATTACATTCAATAGTAAATAATTCTGTATATACAGCTAAAGAATACTTGTCTCTTTGTAATGTAACCATAAAGACATTGCCACATGTAAATTCAAAATAAAAAATAATTTATTAAAATTATTAAACATCCTGTCAATGTTCAAGTGTCCTAAATGTATTTTCATAGTTGATTTGTTTAGAGTCCTAACAAGTTCAACACTTAGTATTTTGTTGATGTGTTACTTGAATCTGAATCAGCCTATAAAAATACCTCATCTTCTTCTTGTTCTGATCCCCTTGCTTTGTCAAAAAAAAAAGTTATTTGTCCTATGAAAATGTCTAAAGTATGCATTTGACTGATAGTATCACTTTATCATTTGATATTCTGTTCCTATGAATTTTTTATATTTGGAATTTATACTTACATGCTGATGAGACTCAGGTTCAGATTTGTGACAAGAAAATTTCATATCTTGCACTGTATAGATCTCATCGCATCACATAAATAGGTTAAAAACGGTCAGAGGACTGGAGTTGTAGAGCACTTGCCTCACAAGTGTGAGGCACTGGGTTAGATTCTAGCTCTACATAAAAACAAATAAAGGCATTGAGTCCACATACAACTAAAAAAAATTGAAAAAATAAGTCAGATAATTCCTTTTTTCTGACGTTAAGTTATCTCTGCTTCTCCTTCTTTATTAAATGTCTATTTGTGCAGTAGTATGTGCTTGGCATTATGTAACTTCAATGTGTGCAAATATACCTTGTTGAAAATTAGCTTTCTTTAAAATTACAGCATATTATCAATGTTATTCTATTCTCGAAAGGATTCTAAATCATGTTTGAGCAACAGCTGCATCATTGGAATGGGTGGATAACTTCCCAAATATTATTCAAAGAGGCAAAAACTCATTCAGATGTTTAATTGCTAGTAAATTTGTTTAAAACAAAGGTGTCATGACCTTCTAATCACATGATAAAGTAGGAGACAACACTAATAATTATGAGCCTCTGGATGTAAGCAGGGTTTTAAACCTTACTAAGCAGTTTTATTCATCATCCCATTCAGTTCTCAAGACAGATGAAAGATGATGGGGGCAAGCCAGCTCATGCGTCCAGGATGGATGTGAAGCTGGGCTCCTACCTGAGAGCCCATCTGTTGTCCTCCCACAGAAGGGGCTTGGCAGTTGCTAATGCCATAGTTTCTTTAATGAATGCAGTGTTTCTATCAGAAACTGCTTACTTGAATTTAATAATCAACTTTACGAAAATAAAAGTGACAGTGGTTTCTCAGTGGTTGATATTACTAAAATAGGCAAAAAAAATATCAGAATGCACAGGTTAGAAATTACTGTAGAGATCATGCATATCACATTATGGAAGAGGACACTAAAATCAAATGTAAGAAACAAAAAAAAAGAGGCAATCATCTCTGGGTGCTATTTTCATTAATTTATAGATATAATTCTAATTTATAATCAATGATTTATAAATAAAAATATTATTACCTGTGAATAAAAATTTAGCCTTATTCAATAGTGCATTAAACAGAGATATTAAAAATTCAAAATTACATCTGTGAGGAAAAAGTTGACAGAAGGCCTGTCAGTGAGATGTATGCACTAATTCCTAGCCAGGCTGTTTCAAAGTCAGAAAACAAGTAAAAAATAAATCAAACATATGGATGCCATGAACAGAGGAAAGATTATTTAACTTCATTATATTAAGTATAACTTTATCAATTCTGGTTTGATAAATATTTAAGAGTCTTGTACATGCAAGGGGCTAACTTGGTGCTTTAGAAGGCATAGGTATGGATTAGAGGTAGTCTGCTTAAGCATGCTAGTTAGTGAGAAGTGCAATAAGCAAGTGTTTTAAAAATAAAGCTGGGAGGCTGAGGCAGCTCCAGTGCCCTGAGATGCTAGCTAGCAAAGGAAAACCCAATTCAGTGTAAAGGTAAAGCAAGATTAGGTTTATCCAACCAGAAACTGCTAACTTCTAAGCACACTTCACTGGAATAATTCAAATAATGCTACTGCTACCTTGGATCAGTGTTCACCTTACAGAAGCCTCCCCACTCCACCCCCACCTCTTCCTTAGAGCCCCAAAGTATCTGTAGCCTGCAGCTGCTTGATTCATCAATCCATGTCTGCTCGAACATAGTCTTTAAAATTTTGATGTGACCAAGATAATTGAAATAAACTATTGGGAAAAAAAGAAGAATTTTATAAGGGCTATAAAAATGCTACAGGTTAAAAAAAAAAGTATGGAAAACTAGTTCCAAAAAGAGAGAAAGACTTTATGAAGCAGGTAGCAAAAGGAGACTAGGATTCAGGCCTCTAGGCAGAGAAAATAGAATGAATAAAACAGAAGTTTAAAAAGAGTTGCCATCATCGAGGAAGAACCATGATATCATAGTTTGAGGACAGAGTACCATAGAGGAAGAACAGTGGCAAGAGGTGAAAGTCCAGGGAGGTGAAATCAGAAGGTTTTAAATTCCATGGTAGAGAACATTATACCATCAAAGAATTTTTTTGGTGGAGTCATACAAATGCTCCTTGGCTTAGATGGAGTGGAAACCAATAAACCCATAATAAGTTGAAATTATGATAAATTGAGAATGCATTTAACCAATTGAACATTTTACCTTGGCAACACAATTTATTGTCAAGTTTTGGCTGTAGACTCTCTTGATTGACAGCTGACTGGGAGCTGTGACTTAGTGTCCCTGCCTAGGATCACTAAAATATCCTAGCACATATTGCTAGCCCAGCAAAAAGTCAAAATTCCAAATTTAAAGTATGGTTTCAACTGAGTGTGTATCACATTTGCACCATCATAGTCAAGAATTTGTAAGTCAAACCACTGTACCTAGAACCCTGAGCATATGCTCATTACAATGATGTCAAAAGATTCTTCTAGCAACTGTATTACAGATAAGCCAGAAGGGAAAGAGTAGACACTGTTAAATGGACAATCAAACAATCTCTGAAGTAGGAAATGAAAGCAGGATTAGAAAGACAAAAGAGGGAAAGACACAAAGGACTAGGCCAAGGTGCTATAAGGGCTGATATCACCTGTTGCGTCAATTTGCTGTTTAATCTCTTCAGTTAATCAGGCTTTTTGTGTTTATACTTATATCTGCATTTCTAAATAAAGTAATTTCAAATCACTAAAAATCATCTCAACTATGGCATAGCTATGTACTATTTCATTTTTCCTGCCATAGAGTGGTACTTAACAATGTCTAACAACATACAAGTACTAAATGAGTTGCTTTTCTGTTTTGTTTTTCAGTACTAGAGATTGAACCCAGGAGTGTTCTACCTCTGAGCTACATCGTCAGTCATTTTTATTTAATTTAATTAATTTATTTATTTTTAAATTTGGAGACGGGGTCTCACTAAGTTATCCAGGCTAACCTTGAACTTGGGATCCTCCTGCCTCAGCCTCTCCTGTAGCTGGAATTACACACATGCCCCATCACATCAGTCCAGCTAATGTTTTTCTTTCTTCTTCTTTTTAAAGGTCAAGTTCAAAAAAATTATAATCTGCATACAACATAAAATATAGAATGGAATGGCACAGTGGCATTCATTTGCCTTTGTTTTAGATGTTAGTGACCCAGCTGAGAAACAACTGAACACCACAGCCATGAAAAAGCTTACCTGCATGTTATTTTATGGAACCACTCAATGTTCATATATAAAATATATGGTTATAAATAATATATGAAAATTTATCCTTAGAGGTCAACTGGAAAAGGTTTCTAACATGAAAAAAGGAGGAAGAATCACTCAGAATTTAAATGTAATACATGGGTGAAACATTGAAGAAATCACATCAATTTTCTACCATCTAGAAAGAATATGTGTATGTATGTGTGTATCCGTGTGTAAGTATTTGAGAGGAAATAGAGTAGTTTATATTTCTCCATATGACAGAGATGTAGGCACTGTTGATAAGAGAGAAGACCTCAATAAATTATGTAGTACCAGGAGTTTGGACCTTTGTTTTCATTGTATATGCTATTTCTGAACAGTTTGATTCGATATCCTGGTGCAAGGCATTGTAACAAATAGAATGCTTGTTAGCTTCTAGTCCTGAGTTCATGAGATCCACCATGAGGCAGACCAGCATAGTCCCAGGACAGTTCTTGTCTCCCTTTTGTGTTCTTCATTGTTGCCTTTAATTATTCCTTTAAAATGGGAATCATATATTATCGATAAGTCAATATTTACCTATAAATCATTTTTTTCTTTCATATTTAGATGTAGTCAACCCTTCCCAAATCAGATTTGAAGCCTATGTCTAACCAGTGATGTAGGCAGGGCCTTGGTGGAATTGTTGCATATGAATACAAAAAGACAAGGGTTGACATTCCGTTTCAATCATCTTATATACTATGCCTGGACCAACCTGGGAGGAACCACAGCTATTCTTTCATTCATTCAACAAGTAAATATCTCCTGAATGCTAATTTGATTCCAAATGCTAATGTAGTTCCTGAATATACCTTGTGAATGATTCCCTTTTCCTCGTGGAGAAAATATTCCAAGTGTTGATAAGTTTTATGGGAAAACAGTAAAGAGAACAGAGTGTTGGGGGAGATGATAGGAAAGCTTTATTGTTAAAGGGCGGTCAGCAAAGGCCTTGTTGGAAAAATGACATTTGAGCAAGTCCTGAAGGAAAGGAAGGACTGAATCACATGATAATGGAGGGAAAGAGAATTCCAGACCAAGGAAAGGGTGAGACAAAGGCTCCAAGAAGGAAGCATGTTTGGCTTTTCTGAGGAGCAGTAAGGAGAAGGGGTAAAGGAGAGTCCATGAGGGACAGTGTGATTTGTACTGGGATCTTGACCTATAATGACACCAAGTGATAAAACGCACAGTTGGTAAGAGAAGACCTGTGAATGTAGCTCAGTGGTAGATTGCTTGCTTAGCCCAGAGTTCTATCCTCAGTACTGCAAAAACATAAATAAATAAAATAAAATAAAATGCAGTCACTAAAAGAAGGGTGTGTGTCAATCTGTCACTACCCAGGGCCATAAACGTAGCAAAGAATTACAAGCTAAAAATACTGACTTTTCACTTTGGCCTGCAGTGCCCAACGGGTAACTAAAATCAGGATTAACCTTAGAATCTCCGCCTTTTTTTTTTTTTTTTTTGGTACTGGGGATTGAACTCAGAAGCACTCAACCACTGAGCCACATCCTCAGCCCTATTTTTTGTATTTTATTTAGAGAAAGGGTCTCACTGAGTTGCTTACTTTTGCTCATTTTTGCTGAGGCTGACTTTGAACTTGTGCTCCTCCTGCCTTAGCCTTCCAAGCTGCTGGGATTACAGCCGTGGTGCCTGGCTCTGCCTTAATTTTTTATTCCTGCTCAGCTCTGCACATAAGCATGTTAATCATTTAAGGAACATTCCTCTAAAAACTGGTAATACTGGGTTTTTTTAGCCCTATTACTTACTTTTCCCCCCTTCAATACTGAGGATGCCAAGGAAAGACTAATTAAAGTATTTTCAGAATTTGCAGGGACATTCAACTGCTGGCTTTTACAACATCCTTCCAAAAGAAGGGCACCTCAAAGTCCCCATTCATTGCCCTACACTTTCCAGGAACAGCAGAGCCTCAGAAATAGATCACCCCACAATGAGATTGTTCCTCAAAGAGCTCTGATCATCTCTTTGGAACCAGGTCACAGATCTGATAGATAAACATCCTGTGCATCAAATGGAGACTGGCCCTCAAGTGATAAGGACTTCTTGGGAGTTACCTTGCTGAATTGGAACTGAGATGATAATCAACAAGACCAGTTTGAACAAGACTGCTTAATTATTCATACCTCTTGTACCCTGCCCCAATTCTTCCTCTATTTGAACTTAGAACTAATGTCAGTGCCCCAAGACAGGGCTAAGATACTTGATCTCACCTTGCCTTCCCAATGTGGCCCTATTGATTAAAGTTCCTTTCCTGATTTCACCATCATTTTTTCTGTTTGGTTGGTGGGATGACTGGGAAGTTGGTGGGATCCCCCAGAGTCTGACCTCTGGACTAGGACTCTGGTAACAGAAGCACCAGGTGTGGTCAAGTAGCAGAAAGGTGGGAAGAGGGTATTAGCCACAGATTTTATTATGATTTCCACAATAAAGACAAAGCAGGACAGGGTAAACAGTTTAGCACTGGCTAATTTGAAGAATTCTGGTGGGCTTTGGGGTATAGAGCTATCCTTCATTCTCTGGTACCTGGTCCTGGGTTGATTTAGGACAATAGCAATATTAGCTTGGAATGTGAGAGTTGGATAAGGCAGTAGTTAGGGAATGGACTCCAGGATTGGTTGGACGGTCTATAAGGTGATTTTCACATGCCATGAAAGTCAATCACAGGAGAAATGTAAACAGCTTTGGCCCTTAATTGATCCATGTGATTAATGGATACCAAATAGGCAAAGACAAGCTCTATGGAAACAGTTAGACCCAGGGGTGGGATACAGGGCTAGGAAAGATAAAAGGGGCAAATGATGAAGGTGAGTATCAGTAGGCCATATTTTGGATTGTACTCTAAGTGAGACCAGAAAGCAGAGAAGTGACATAAAATGGCTTGTATTTAAAGAGATCTTTGATAGAAGTAGACTGAGGAAAGAGAGGAGAATATCAGCAGTTTGGTTTTTTGATCATTAAATTTGAACTATCTGTTAAACATCTAGAAACAGATGCTGAAAAAGCAAATAGGGTATATGAAACTGTTCCTGACTATAGATTTGGGAATCTTTGTTGTTCTTCAGATGGTGGTTAAGGTCCTGAGATTACATGAGATCTTTTAGAATGGGCTAGAGAACAGGTGTGAAGGCTGAGCTCTGTGACATGGCAGCACTGAGAGATGAGGGTAATGAGGAGAAGCCAATAAAACCAACTCAGAAGTAGGAGTCAGTGAGAAGAGAGGGGAGCTATACACAGTGCTTTGGAAGCTGTGGGAAATTTGTTTTGAGAAGGAGGGACTAGTTGTGTCAAGTGCTGTTGATGGTTTTAATAAGATGAGGTCTGCAAACTGACTTGATTTAGCAATTTGAAAATCTTTGGTGACATGGATAAGATCTGCTTTAGTAGAGTTACATGGATGAAAATGAATTGGAGAATATTCAAAGGAAAATGGAAGGAGAGAAATGGGAGAGAGAGAATATAGTCCAACATTTCAAAGGGTTTTGTTATACAGGTGAGCAGAGAACTGTGGTATCTGGAAATAAGTGTCGCTCAAGGAAGTTTTGGTTTGTTTTTTTGTTTTGTTTTGTTTTTTAGCTTGGTTTATATCACAGAGTATTTTATATGTATTGGGATAAGCCAGAAAAGTAGAAAACAATAAAGATACTAGATAAAGAGAGGGAAATTAATGGTTAAATGTTTTTAAGTAAGAGAGGATTCAATCAAGTGAGCAAGCAAGAGAATTCTTAGCTAAGAGCAGGAGTATTATATATGTACTAACGGCAGGGATTGCTGGGCATATGACTTAAGGTGCAGACATATAATGATGGATGTGATAGAATTTTTCCTGATTGCTTCTGTTTTCTTTAGTGTAATGGGAAGTTGAGACTAGAGAAGAGAAAGAAGATACCAGATATTTTCTACTTTCCACAGGAGGCACATACCTTCATCATTGGCAGATAATAGCTTACCCACAATAGGGTCACATCTCTGGAGGAAAAGTGTATTAGAATATGCAACAGCTGGGGGTGTCCCCACACCCTAAAACTTAGATGTGCCCCTTTGGAGAGGGGTTGATTTATCCCATCTCCATTAAGAAGTCATTATTTAGAATGAATGTTCTCCAAAAATACTCTGCCTCTTGCGAAAGCTTTGACTGAATTTTTTCTTATTGTTTGCTACACATTTCGAGGTTTTTGTGATTTTTAGAAAGGGATTCAGCCCTGGTTCTAACTGATAGAGATAAGTGATAAACATGTGATAAACATGTAAGCATCAGTTACATGATAAGTGATAAACATGTAAGCATCAGTTCTAATAAGTGTGGTGAAAGGGAAAAAGTGAAATTTGAGCAGATAACTAAAGGAGGTATGCAACAGGCTAAAATGAAGATAAGAAAGGGCAGATGTGGTGGTGCATGCCTATTATCCCAGTGGTTTGGGAAGCTCAGGCAGGAAGATCAAAAGTTCAAGGTTGCCTCAACAATTTAGAGAGGCCTAAGCGACTTAGTGAGACACTGACTCACTAAGGGGATGTGGATCAGTGGTTAAACCCCTGGGTTCAATTTCTGGTACAAAAAAAAAAAAAAAAAGAGCAGGCATAAAGACCTTGGATTAAGTATTGGAGAAAGGAAAAGAAGCTAATGAGGCAAAACACAAAGTGGAAGAGAGAAGGGTGAGAGAGACAGGAAGGAAGTCATAGGTTGGGGAGCCAGGTTGGAGCCAGGTAGTACATATCCTTATAGGTCTTTTCTGAATTTTGATTTTTATTCTAAGACATATAGAGAACCACTGAAGTCTTTGAAGGAAATAGGTGGCATGATCACATTTGTAATGCAAAAAGCATCTCAGGACTAAGGCAGTCTCTCACCTTGAAGCTCACTACATAAAGAGCACTGATCTCCCTCCACATGCAGTGAGCTAGGTATGTCGTTTAAAGGAGCCTCAGATAATCCAACACGCATGATCAAAGTGCTGTAGGTATTTAAAGACTAAAAGGATGAACACATGAAAGGAAGCTGGAGAGATAAGACAGATTTAGTCCATAGTTTAATTCTTCCTCCTTGTAATTCTATATCCCACAAACTCAGTATCTCAATATTTGTCTCACCAGTAAATTCTATTCCTAAATCCTCCTTCACTTATCCTTTCCCAAATCCAATGCTGGTTTCTTCTATTTGCTCACCTAATCTTAACTATGTGAGAAATAGAAAGTCCAGTGGTTCCTTTTCAGAATATAACATTTAACCTTAAATATAAAATTGTCATGTAAGAAAGGCAGCCTAGAGGGGAAATGGAGCAGAATGGAAAATTATACAATAGCACCACAGCCTATGGATGCGGCAGATCCAAAGAGCCCCTTGACAAACAGGAGCTGGGGGAGGGGTCCACCTAACCAACAGAGACAGAAAGCTCTCTGCTAAAAATTAGTACCTTAGGTAAAAAACGAAAGAGCTACATATATGTCAGAATGCCTTCACCCCAAGAAGACTTTCCCGATTCAAGAAAACAAAGGGAATTGGAAACAACTAAAGGTATGATTATTTAAATAACCCAATTCACCAATCACTTAGATTATAATCCCAAGCTCCTCCTAATGGAACAAGGGGCAGTCCGGTGTTAGGGATAAAAGCAGGTGAACTAACCACTCAAGTGTGCTTGCTTGCCAGACTGCTCTAAGCACGCCCCTCTGCAGAAGTAAAGTTTGCCTTGCCAAGCCATTTCTGCATGATTCCTCGCGACACCCTAGTATTTTAAACAACTACTGTCTTTACTTCAATGTTCCCAAGTCAGTAAGTCATTATGCTTTCTTCCCTCCCATAACAGACACACTGCCCATCAACCAGTACTGTATATCCTCACTTATCAATTAGCAAGAATCATGAAGCTTTTCTTTTAATACAGGCAGACATCACAGAGTATAATGAACTTTTACTTGGGTTCTTAGGAGGAGGTGCTATAAACACTAAGGGAAAAGAAAGGAAAGTGTTAAAATTGTTTTAAAATTATAATTTCAATGAAATTTTCTATATGTCCTATTAAAATACATGTATCATTATCTAAACATAACAATTTTGTGAGTTTTAAGGTATTTTCAGTGTGAGTAAAGACAATAACTTCATTTAGACTTTGTTCACTTCTTACATAATGTTTGTGGACTCACATATATTATATAGGTATGATTTTTAAATGAGAGACCTTATCATAGTAGTGATGAAAATCAATAGAAATGAAGGAATAGCACTATTACAAAAATTCCTCTGGATCATCCTTGGGATTTGCCTCATTGCTCTGCTTCGAGAAAAAATTCAGTCAATTGGTGCAAGGGGTCTCTTGAGTTGATTCTGTCAGTTATTTCTCATGTGTAATCCTCAATATTTACTAGTCAATGCCATTTTAACAATTAAATTTTATTAAAGGAGTGTAAGAGATTTGCCCTGGGCAAAAAAAAAAGGAAGAACTTGTACATACATAGTTATAGAAAGAAAAATGGTTTTGCTCTTTATGTGTGTACCAAATGAATATAAATGCAATGTATAAGGTAGGAAAAAGAGTCTCGGTTGCTTAAACAATATCAACTTCCTCCTCTACCCTATTCTTCTTTGCTAATAGATCCTATACTACACTCCAGAGTCTAAAAATATCAGATAGACACTCATTATCTCCTAAATAGAATATAGCCATATGACTCAACATTCATTGATGGGACTCAAAGTTTGCTGATAGGCTTCTAAGAAAGATTTTCATCCTTTGATTTTTTTTTTTGTGTGTGTGTGTGTGTGTGTGTGTGTGTGTGTGGTGGTGCTGAGCATTGAATCCAGGGCCTTGTATATGCGAGGCAAGCACTTTGCCAACCGAGCTATATCCCCAGCCCAAGATTTTCATCCTTTGTAAAAATATTTTTGAAGCTATGGTAGTCATATCTTGACCATAAGGAAACAAACCTAAAGATGAAAGCTAGTACAATGAAATGTAGAGCTGAAAGAGGGAAAGAGTTTGGATTTTTTATGTCAAAGACTGAGCCAACCTGAAAACTATTCTACATTTAGAGTTGTTCTTTTATGTTTCCCCCAAGATACGATGTCTTTATTTAGGGATAATGAACTAACTTAATCTCTAACGAAAAAAAAAAAATCTGAGTGATAATTACCAGTGGAAAGGCATCTCTGGATGCTTTTAAAATAATCTATCTTGATTATTTAGATTGCTAATATTAAAAAATGTGGACTTTATGGATAAATAAAGCATGGCCCACTACAAAATGTAATATTAGCTATATAATTTACATTGTATAAAATGAGTTCTATGGCCATAATGGCTCTCAATGTGTCATCAATGCCCTATAGGTATTGCTTAGACACTTGATATATTATGTCTGATATAAATTATATATTATAAATTATATATTATATCAAGGATGTACTGTAAGGAAAGACCATGTTTTTCATCTCAGAATTTATATCTTACCTGTTTCATTTGAATTCATAGTAAAGTTTAATATTGGGTCAGTTATCTAGATTTGTGAATAGGATTTGACAAGACAACACTTACTGATGTCTCAGTGCCATGCCTTATAACTTTTGTTTACTTATGAAAGATACAAAATGATAGCTCAAGCAGAACAGTATTTTTAGAAGATACTTAAGAAGAAAGATTTAATGTCTTCTTTCTTCTATCTAATGTATATGGGTTATTCCTAACAAAAAGCCAGGAATCTTTACTTATTTTAAACTACAGTTTGAGTTCTGAAAAATACAAATGTGCATTCTCCAGAAATACTGCATTTTGAGCTGAGAATGGTGAGTGGTTGTCTGGTTCAAAAAGGAGAGGATGCTTACTCTAGAGGGAAGAATATGTGCCTATGTATTTGAATGCCTTATTGTACAGACTAATATTTCCCATCTTAAATCCTTTCATTTCTTCTTACACAGCAATAAGATTTTAGGTTGAGCACAGAGATATACAACTTAAGACTTCCATTTAAGATTTTCTAACTTCTCCTAAAACCTAAAAGGTTTGACATAGTGATTAGGTTCTGACCAATGAAATATGAATAAGGTTTTCATGTTTAATGTCCAAACCATGGCCAGAAAGGAATGGAATGAGCCATCTTTTTTCTATTTCTATTTCTATTTTCCTTTCCTTTGACCATCAAAAGCCATAGTGTACCATGAAATGGAAACTTGTTGAAGAAGAAAGAGCAACAAAAGAGAATGCCCTTAGATATTTGATAATTATGGAATTAGCATGCTAGCTTAGACCAAATACCTAGATGTTCACATGAAAGAGAAAAATCCCTTTTGATCAAGCAACTATTATCTTTACCCTCTGCCACTGAGTTGAACCAATATTCAAACTAAATATGTACAAAATGATTTGGTATTCTCCCTCTCTTTCTATATATACATACATGTTTATTTGGTCCTTTAAATATATTGTTTTTATTTATTTTCCTCCCCTTCCCTCTTTAAATATCTTAATGTGTTCAACTAAAAGTATTATTACTATGTAAAAAAGGGAGAGAAGATATTGGGGAATATCTAGCATCATATGTTATATTGGATTATTTTGTTAAATGAAAAAATTCAGTCGACACTGAGCTTAAAATGTTATTTAACAAATTGTATTTCTCAATTATCACCATCCACAGATTTTCCTCACCTGTTATTTTAAGAAAATGTTAGCATTTGCCTAAAGTTCTTAATATAAACCCTTTTTTGCACCATGAGCTTTCCCAAAATAATCAGGTAGTTTTAAACTTGTTCCTAGAAAATCATTTTTGTTGGAAGGAAGTCAGTTCAGAAACTCCTACATTTATAAACTTTTAAATCAAAAAGTTTTGTGCATATAAACAAGCTGAGCTCAGGGGCAAAAGTAACCTAACTACCACCTTTACAAGTATTTGGAAGATTTGTATAAGGTCGTTTTATTTTTCTCCACCTTAATTTTCTTTTCTTTTCTTTTTTTTTTTTTTGGCACTATTTTCTTGTTTGTTGTTGGTTTGAAGGTGTTTTATGAGTTTGTGTTCACTATCACCTGAAAAATGCAAAATCAGTGACACTTCAGAAAAGACCAGGACAAGAAGACTTCTGATTTGAAATAAAAATAAGAATGAAAAAAATTTTTTCACTTTGTGAGGAAATAATGTTACACATGCATATAGAATTAACAGTAGGGAGTATTGTATTACAGAAGAAGAGTAAACCATGCAATGTGTGGAAAGAGCTGTGTGCCCTTACAATATAAAATAACCATGTGATGAGAAAAGTGAGATATTGTAAAACCAGATCCGTAGACTGCATGGTAAGAGCCACTGTTCACAAATTTTGCTGTGTTGAGACCAGAGGGAAGACATTAAGAACACTGATGCCTGCTTACAGTTCCTTAGAGATTTTTAATTAGTCCATGATGTAGCATGTGGCCTAGATACCTCAATTTTAAAATCTCACTAATTCTGATGTGCAGCCAAAGTGAAGGATTACTAGCCTAAGGTATCCGCATCATGCCACATGCCAATCAGTTTGATGTTAATGTAGGAGAAGGCTAGAAATTCTTTCAAACCTTAAATTTAAGTGTGAAGAAGGTCTAATTATTTAAAAAAAAAAAAAAGAAAAAGTCTAGGCCACAGAGGGTCAGAGCATATTACTCTTTCTGTAAAGATAGCTCCTATGATTCTATAACACCAGCTGACAGAACTTCCTCTAGTGATGGAAATGTAATATATCTGTGTGGTCCCATAATTACCACCTTCCAATTCTGGCATGCATTTGAGATGTGGCTAGTGAAACTGAGGGAATGAAAGTCTAGCATAATCTTAATAAATAAATTCATCTTAGATCAATACTATAATTAAATTTTAACTTATGTTTAAATGTAGATAGTCATAAACAGAAATCTCATTGGATAACGGAGCCCCCAAATTCATCACAGAAAGCAAGAGGGAGCATTACTTGATTCCACAGCTTTTCAGTTTTGAAAAAAGTGGATCATCCATTTTCAGTAAACATGCTAGATACAACACATATTTGCAAGAAAAGAAGTATACAAATTTTTTAGTTTCAAAAAAATATATGTATACTCTTAAACTTGCAGAAATAAATCTTAATTTGCCCTTTGTAAATCTTGAAACTCTGAACAGATTTTTAACCAAATTTCAGAACAAAAAATATGATTTTACATAGGTTCTTTAGGTAATTTTGATAGATCAACTATGTGATCACTATATAAAAGTGGTAATATGCTCCATATCTAAAATTCATATGAAAACACACATAAAGAGGAATGGGGGGAAAGACTAGAAGTTCATTGGATTAGACAAAAGGGAATGAAAAGGGGGGATGGGAATAGTAAAGACAGTAGAATGAATCAGACATAAATTTCCTATGTTCCTATATGAATACACGACCAGTGAAATTCCACATCATGTACAACCACAAGAACGGGATCCTAATTAGAATACTTTATACTCCATGTATGTATAATATGTCAAAATACACTGTACTTCCATGTATATCTAAAAAGAACAATTTTTTAAAGAGAGGCATAAAGTGTAGACCTGTACCAATAAAAAAAGCATACCATCCTTTTTTCATTTGTATGCTAATAATCAGGATTTTTGCTTTCTATAGACTAGACACTATTTTAACAGCACATTTTATCCTTTATGATCATCCTTTTGGGTTGGTACAACCATCCACATGATACAGATATGAGGAAACTGATGCTCACTGCATTTAATTTCCTCAATTTCACCCAACTTATAAATGTTAAAGCAGAATACTTCATTACTATTGCTACAGAGCTGGGGTCTTACGAGAAATTGAGGCAGTGTGAAGACATGCCCTTTAAACCCGGATACTTGCTATCAAGTCAGAAAGAGTTCAGACATGTTGCTCAGAGTAACAGGTATGAGTGTATTAAAGGGATAAAAAAGGGAAAAGGGAGAGAGAGAGAGAGAGAGAGAGAGAGAGAGAGACCTTTCAGAGGAGATAGGGCCAATGTGCCTCTCCTGCACTCCAGTTTTATGGGGATCCCAGAGAAGTTTCCAGAGAGTCCCACTCAGGTTCACTTCTGACGACATCAGACTTTCAAGTCCCCATTGTCATGGCAACTCTAGGTCAACTTGGCCTATGCTGACCAGTTCTAATTGGATTCTTTTTTGGAGGCGACAGGTACTGAGGATTGAACTCAGGGGCACCCAACTACTGAGCCAATCCCCAGCCCTATTTTGTATTTTATTTAGAGACAGGGTCTCACTGAGTTGCTTAGCACCTCGCTTTTGCTGAGGCTGGCTTTGAACTCGGGATCCTCCTGAGCCTCTGGGATTACAGGTGTGCGCCACCACCAAGCCCAGCTCTAATTAGATTCTTAACCATACATTCTTACAGATTCTAGGTTGAGGAGAAACTATCCTTATCTCCCAGAGTTTCAGGATCCAGTCACAAGTCTCCTGGGTTCCTCCCATGGACATTATCTCAGGCCTGCATTTCTCCAGCAATAAACAGTTAATTTGCTGAGGAATGTGACATATCCTGTCCACTTAGGCCAGGCAAGGCTGCAGGTAAATTGCTTCTTGGAAATAAAAGTATGTGGGGGTCAGCATAGTGGGCCCATTTTATAGAATTATTCTCTTAATCTCATGTTCCCACCATCCTCATCTGCCTGTTCCCCAACACTAATTATTGACCACCTCTTTATATTGACCAAATAGGCATGTTTAGCAATGTTATTTTAATTGGTTTTTCATATTCCAATACCACTCCTGAAATAAATAGTCCATCAACAGAAAACAAGGCTTCACCCTCTGTACAAGGTGTTACCTAGTTGTGTACCTATGAATTCATTTTCATACTAGCCCACTTGTATTTCTATAGTTCTGGTTCTCCAACAGTAGCTTCAACAAAACCAAATTCCAGAAGCCACAGTAACTAAAATGTTTTACTATTCAGAGATAAGAACAATTGATTGTTTTCAATTGCTTCCGGAAGTTTTGCCAAGGTAGCAAGGACAAAAGTGGGATAATGATTATCACCCAGGCTTTTTGTTTTGTAACTATTCATTAAGTAAGGATAATTTAGCCCAAACAGAGCTTCAAAAAGAACTCTGGCTGATTTGCACATTTCTTTGCGCATTCACCAAGTGACAATGGCATTTAAAGTCTAAATTTACCATAAAAAGATACCACAGGATTTTGAAACAGCAAAGCCATTTCTGGCTTTGGAAGTGCAACTATGAAGAGACAAAATAAGGAGCTCTCATAAGGTGTCTAAAAATGCGACACCACATGCTGAACATCTATCGTAAGCTGTCTCCAAGAAGCTTGATGTATGTTTAAAATGCATGACACTGACACACTGGGGCCTTTTTCAGAATGTATTACTTGATTTTATGTATTTTACTGTAGACTGCACTAAAAAAATATTGAACTAACCAAATTACTATCATTAGCCCTGAGTTCTTGCAAGTTTATTCTCCAAATGCTTTGGAGATGATTATCACCAGGGCCTCATTTTCTAGACCAAAGGTGCCATTTTCAAAATGTTGAAATGAGACAGTATGTTGGAAAACTCCATCTTATCCATAAATGCCGCCTTTGTTTTTGGTTTACATAAATGTGTATGTTCCTAACAGTATTTTAATCTTAAAAAAAAAAACTAAGAAGTCATCTAAAATAAAATCAACCTTCAGTTACTAACCGATGCTATATATTGAATTTCACTATGTGCCAGACACTGTGTGTAGCACTGTATCTCATTTAATATTCTCAGCTCTATAAAAAGTAATTATTTCCATAGTTTGCCTATGAGAAAACAGGCTGAGAGGTATCTTCCCCAAGCATCACAGCTAATTAGGGAAGATTCCTGGTAGTGAAGTTATACCATCAACCAATCTCTTCTACTTCCTGAGGTACACATGAATAGTTTTTCTTTGTCTGAAAATAACTACCGTGACTTTTACTAAAAATGGCTAATTCTAAGAAACCAGGGAAAGCAGTCAAGCAATCTACTGTGAAGATGGCCTTATTTTCCTTCAGATCCTCCAGATTTATCAGACAGAAACCATATTTTTTTTTCCATTTTTCGATCACATTGGAGTCTTTCTTATTTTCCTACTGTCAAGAGTTAAGTGAAATAATAAATTCTTGAACTCGAATGCATCATATTGTGTTTTTATCCCATAGTGTGAATTAACACTTTTCTTACTGAGAACTCAAACTGAGTAGGAAGGAACTCTCATGTTGTTACAGGACAATGGAGATGTAGTAAAGGAAGTTTAGAAGAGGAAACAAAAACATTAGATATTGGAAGAAAATATGGGCACATACATATAGGCTTGGAGTAGAGAAGGCCTTCCAAATTATAATCCATTCAATGACTTTTATGACACTAAATTAAGCATTTAAATTTTATAAATGCAGCTTCATATGCAGATATATATAAAGATACATAGATATGTAAAACTTTTTCATGATTAAACAAATGATAAGAAAAAACAAATTACAAAAAACACTTTCAAGTCGAACATATCACAGAAAGTAAACATAAGAAGCTCCTAGAAATTAAGAGGTTTAAAAAACCAAGACCCAGTGAAATCATAGGCAAAGAATATAGTATTTATAGGCTGAAGGGGGAAAACTTTTCTTAAATATATGCTAGCACAATCGAAATAAAAGATTAGCAAACTAAAAACTATATAAAGATCAAATTTTTAACCTCTTAAGTAAAAAATATAAAATTCACAAAAATTTCTGTTAGCTAGTTTTTGAGGAAATATTCCCGTAATATATTGCTAGTGAGAGTACATGGTGCAACCTCAAAGAGGCAGTCTATAGGATTCTTAAAGTGGCAGTGCATTTACTGCTCAATCATTAATTCCCATTCGAATTCATTCTGACCATTTACACACAAGTATACAATTATTATTATTATTCACTGCAACATTTTACTGTAATGACAAAAGAAGAAATAACATCAACATTCACCAATAGGTGCATACACCATAATTGAATTACTGTCCTGTAGATTAATTTTTTTTTTTTACATTTTTTCCCAAAAATTATACTTCTTAGTCTAAACTGGCCTGTGACCACAAGGAACCCGAGAGTAAACAAGACCCAGATGGAGATGCAAAAGGTCTCCTAGGAAATATCAGAACAGAACTAGGATGAGCTCCCTGCTCTAGAGATAATCTGGCACTGAGCAATCACAAGTCAGAGGGAGGGAAGCAAACTTGAGTCAGGTCCCAGGCAATAATTAGTGTTCAAGGGAGATGTAACTCTAAGAAAAGAGGATTGAGGTCACGGCATTAGGAGAAGAAACAGATGGAAGAACCATTTGAATCATATCCAGGTGTTTTGGAATCAGTAAGAGAGAAGAGAAAGAGAAAATTGCCTCGGAGCATTTTGCTGAGAAATTGGCCTCAGATAAATTTGGGAGTAACATCAGAGACCTGAGCAGATAAGAAAAACTCCAGGCAGAGGTGGTGAAAGAGTAAACAAGCTAATGCCTTCTTCCTTCTTATCTTCAATCTCAGCAGGGTAGATTTAATAAGCTGCTGCCTGGTAGAAATGCCCACTTCTACTTTGCCCTCCAGACACTTCTGCCACTGGTCTTAACACTGAACAAGAACATATCTGAACTTGATTCATTAATAATTAGAAACCTCTTTACAGATCAAATAAAGAAGCTATACCCTCACTTGCCAGATAGCACAGTTTCAGATCTTGGCTAACCATCACATCGGGTAAGACAGACACTAACACACAATAAATGCTTTAATAAATTACGAGTTTGTATTCTGCTCTTGAAGTCACATGAAACATATTTGGAGAAAAAAAGAATAAAGACAAAGATAAGTATTACTTGTATTTCTGTATGTGGCAAGCAAACTCTCAGTACATTAATGACATTTTCTCTTAATAGTCTCATAAACATTAAAAGTTAGGCCTTATTATCCTCTATCCTAGAGATGAGGAAATTGAGACTTGGAAAGGTTTTAAAGACTTACCCAGGATTACAAAGAGGCAGAGATGAAATTCAAATACCAATTTGTCTGATTCTAAAATTCCTGCTCCCTTTAAACATATTGCATTTTCTCTGTGCCAAATGTTAAAAATAGGTTTTACTCTATTGGCAAAATAACAGGTTAGTCTACCATTGTTTCATGGATGCTGGCAGAACACATGAGACTCCTGGGTCAGAGATAAAGACAGCCTATTACTCAGAAATGGCAATAGCCAGAATATCATCATTTGTTGGTATCAGTTTCTCAAGCCTCAAATCTTGCAGGATGACATAAAGAGGGGAAGATGATTCATCGGGATTGGGCTGTGTTATAGGGGAAGAATCTTATGTTTAAATAATTCAAATTTTTTATGATATAAAATTTTTTTATAAGCATGACTGTTTTTTTTTTTTGCCCTGAAAATAGACATGGTTTTTAATACTGACAAGTGTGTTTTTATTATACTAAGCAGAAAAAGGCACTACCCCTGTCTTTTAAGACTGTTTGCTATAATAGACTATCCTTGAAAAGATTATCTGGAACAAAGGCCATCAGCACTTCTGTTCACAAGATGCATAGAAATGAAAGAGGCCTGTGGAGAATTGTCCCTTAATACCAAACCAACAATCACAGTATAAAATTGCTTAACAATTTGAATTTATAACCATCTGCAATTCCTTCAACTGAGTATCTGTACATAACTTTTCTAGTAAATTTACTTGTATTTGGATATGATCATCTTTATAATAATCTAACAGACATAGAATTATCCCATGGATAATTTTTATTTCTTTAATTACTAGAAAGCAATCATTTCCATGCAATTATTTTTAATATTTGTTTTGCTGCTTTTGAAAATAGTTTTATTATTTGCTTGCTTTTTGCTTTTCTTTCTCTCTTTTCCTCCCTCCCTCTCTTCTTTCTTTCTGTATTGGGGTCCAAACCCAGGAGCCCCACAATGCTAGATAAGCATGCAACTCTCTACCATGCTTTTGCATGTTTATATATCAGGATTTCAAAATGTATCTTGTAGTTGTGTGAACACTTTATATAACAAGGATATTAACTGTCTCTATGCAGCATAAGTAGTTTTTCCATAAAATATAGTATCTTTATTTTATTATATCTCATTAAAAGGATATAGGTTTTTGAAAGGTATAATATTTGATCATCACTTTCCTTTATAATTTCTTGTACAACTTCATAAATAAGAATACTACCTCTTATTTGGTATTGATAGGAAAAATAAATGAAATCAGAATTTAGTACCTAAAATTTAAGTTTATGTTAAATTGCTTCTATATCAATATGGAATTTAAGTTTATTAAACTTATAGACCTAAAAGAAACTTCCACCTCAAAATATATATTCCCTTGAGATAACTATAATATACAGATTATATATATATACATATATATAAACACACACAAATATATATATATATTTTGATGTATGTTATCTGAGTTGATCCCCAGAAAAAAATCTTGTAAAATATACAGAATAAATGTCTTAGAAAAGATATTCATTCATCACTTTGCCTTATCAACTTTTAATATATAATCCCTGAAATGATAATGTTTACCCAATGATGGACTAACTTTTTCTTGAATACCTGAAAGATGTGTTATTGATCATTCTCTTCAGTGAACTATTCTATCTTAGGACAAGACAGATATGTTACAAAATTCTCTTATAAGTCTAAATCTGTCTTTCTTTAATGTCCTATTTATATTCTTCAAGACATGGAAAGTTAGTTTAGTCTTTTATCCCTGAAAGAATGAAGAAAATATTTTTGTTATTAACTTGCTAAATCTTTTCTACAACATAAATGTGCCTATTGCTTTCAATGCTGTCTGTAAGTCTGCTTACCCTGTGATTTACTACATAATCAAACATAGGAAATTAAAACTCCAGTCAGAAACCAAGCAATGAAAATAGCAAGCAACCATGCCCACCCAGGTTTAAGATATTGTACTCATATGAACTTGGAAGTCAGTCTCTCACGCCTTTCTCTCTTTCTCTTTATTTTGGTTTAGGTTTTGTTTTGACCAACTGTTTGTTCTGAGCCCTATTTCAATATGACACTATCCTTTTTTTTTCTTTTATTGTGAGGGGGAAGAGGTATGATGTTAGGAGAAATAATTAAAGTCTTTTGATTTGTTGGATTCAGCCCAAAAGACTGTAAAGGCTTTTAGACATCTTGATATAAAAATAAACTGCATTTTTAAATTCTGATCTTTTTTCATCATGAATTTTGTAAACATTCTTATATAAATTCTCTTTGGTGAATATAGTACCAGGTAGTGCAGACTTTCTACTCCACAACTAGTCACTTCCTTTCTGATTAGCAAGGGTTGGAATTTTTAACCACTTACTAAGTTACTTCATTTTGCTAAGGTTCAAAGCTTAAACATGAGGTTTTTATGATACATTTCTTCTTAAATGTCCTACTGTTGCCTAAAGCTCGGTCCTTGTCTTGATGCCAATCCAATAACAAGGACATGGTTTTGAGAAAAAGGAAAAAGATGGTTTATTGCTTTGCTTGCAAAGGAGAAGCACAGGGGACTCCAGTCCCAAAGGCTGTGATTCTGGCCATTAGCAGGAACAGAGATCAGGAAAGAGAAGATCAGGGAAAAGAAGATGAGGGAAGAGAAAGTCAGGGAGAAGAAGGTTGGGTGGGGTGGGAGAGTAAGCTTCAAGGCAACAAGAGATATAGTCAAAGCATCAAGTGAACCCCTGTTACATTACTACTGTTTAGATGTGCTAGTTTTGCCGTACTTCCATTAGCTACAGTACAGAAATGTAATAAAATAATTAGTAATAAAGTTAGCCATTAAAGTCAGCATTAGAATACTGAATCTTATTCCAATTATATTGCCATTTATCTAGGCAATTGTCAATAAATCAAAAAGATGGGAGAAAATGAACAGTAATCAGATATTCTAGATATTGTCACTGTAAGGTCCTTGCTTAGCATCTGGGCAGCCATCTTAAGTGACAGCCGCCATTTTCCCACCAGTACCAACCCAACCCTCCACCTACTGCATTCTTTCTGGCCTGGGTGTATGACCATTCACTCATACCAACCTCACCCTTAAATTGGTGGGCACTAGGACCTGCCCAGCTCTGATCCCTGAGCCTGGCCCATAAAAGCCCCAAAATCCAAGCCTGTCTTGCCTCTCTCCACTATGGAGGGATGTGCCTTTATTTGTCAGCTCTCTTGTATATCTCTGCCTGATCTCCTCTTTCATTTCGTGTTTGCCCATCTCTGGTTCCTCGATTTCCTTTCAGTCACAACCAGTCTGAGTCAATTATTTAGAAATTTCTTAGAGCTGTATTAAAAACAACCAAATAAATTTGCAAAGAATCACTCCAACTGTACACAAGAAGGTAGGTTGAATTGTTCTCTGTGCATAACTTTGGTTATATACAAAACATGAACTTTCCTTCTCTGTGATAAATAAAATAGTTTTACAAGTGCTAAGTTTAATTTCTAAATATTTAAAGTTTCAGGAGGCAATATTTTAGCCACAGAAATCTGATGTACTACATAATTTTGTACTACATAATTTGAATCTCAGCACATTAAGAATACCTAAATTATAATTTATCAGAAACTAGTGGAACTGGGACTTCACGATACATGGGCTTTAGCTATTCACAAATGACTTGCCTCAAATTACTAGTCAATTTGTCAAGCAGTATAAAAAGCATCAAAACTAATTTTTTTTTTAATTTACTGGAACCTTCTTTTTTAAAAATAAATATTTTGGAGCTAAATTAATTGACCATTTCATGAAAAATTGTCTATTATATTAATATAATTACTTTTTAAAAATCTTTATGTGTTAGAGATTAACAAAATGAGGTTTAGTAATTAAATCTAATACATCTAGTAATAAGTATTTGTGATTTTTCTCAAAGAATTCCTATCTCCAGTTATTAATATAAGATGAAATTACTTAAAGGACAAGTATGTTACCTTGCCAAAAATCAACCTTTATACAATAATATAAGGATGTAATTTGTTCTGTTTGAAATTTTATTTACTCATGAGTAAATTACAAATAATTTTATTAGAAGGCCTTTTGAGTGTTTGGTCATTTGGATTATTTTAAGAGTCTTGCCATGTTTATAAAGTTGTTTGTTATAGAGCTTACAGAATTTGAACTGTAAGAATTGAACTAAATTCATTCTGAACCTGACAATGCTATTAAGTTACATAAGACCTTACCAAAGCATGGACTGTTAGAATAGACAGAATGTTATAGAAAATACAAAATTAAACTGAATGCAAAAATTATGTAGATGAAGAATATCCACTGTAAGGAGATTTCCATAAAATTCTAAGATTCATCTTCATTAGATATGTTAGTCCACATTTTGTCACTTTGACCAAAATATCAGATAAGACCAACTGAGAGAAGGAAGAGTTTATTTTGGGCTCACAGTTTCAAAATTTCAGTCCAAGATTGGTCAACTCCATGGCTCTGGGCCTGAGGCAGAACAACATGGCGGAAGGGCATGGCAGAGGAAAGCTGATCAGTTCATGGCAACCAAGAATTAGCAATAGGAAGGGTCCAGGGACAAATAAAGTCACCAAGGTCATGCTCCCATTGACCTACTTCTTCCTGCCACACCCACTTGCCTACAATTACCACCTAGTTGTCCATTCCACTATCAATAGATGAATCCAGTAAACAGATTAATTCACTGATTAGGTCAGAGTTCTAATCATTGCCTAAATCCCCACCTCTGAAACTTGATACTTTGGGATTCATGCTTCCAATACATGGGGAGACATCCAGATACAATCCACAACACCTAGCCCAGGGCATGGCTCCTAGTAGCAATTAAAAATAATAAAAATTATATAAATTATACACACATACACACGCACAAAACACACACACACACACACACACACACACACAGATATTTCTCTGTGAAAGTTATCCACTTTTTTTCATCCTATCATAGTGTCAGACCAGAAAAGAATTCCATGTATTTGAGGATGGTAATCATGTTGCCCATCTACAGGCTAAATGCCAATATTCTAACCTTTCCTAGGAAGGCTTACTTCTTAGTCCTTTATTCATTGTGTCACTGTCACTTTTGTCTTGATGCTGTTTAGTTTCTTAGCAGTTTTTTTGAAATGTAATGATCAGATATGCACAAAAACTGTAGTGTAAATGTTTCATGAAAATTAGGATGAAAAGATTATTTTCCAACCTCTACATGTGATATTTAAGAATATCTAATTCACTAGATTTGTAGGAATGGTTAGTGGTTAAATCCAGCATCACAATAATAACATATTTACCTCATGGTCTACAAATATGCTCTATTCTTCCTTTATGTATTCCTTGTTACTATAAATAATCATTTTTACTATTAATAATTGATCATTGATATTTCTTCCCATTGTGAATTCTATTGCATTTGTGCGACTTTATCATTTTATTATTTATAAATATGATAACTGGATTTTCATTCATATGACCAAGTCACTGACAAAAATACTAACTAGGAGCTGGCATAGTGGTGAACACCTATAACCCCAGAAACTGGGGAGACTGAGACAGGAAGATCACAAATTTGACAACAACCTCATCAATTTAACGAGGAGCTAAGTAACTTAGTGAAACTGTCTCAAAATAAAAAATAATAATAACAAAAAAAAAATGAAAAGGACTGGGGATATAACTTAGTGGTAAAGCACCCCTGAATTAAGTTCCTAGCACCAAAGGAGGGGGGACTAAATAGGGAAATGTTCAATAAATGACCAACTAAAATGATAATTACTTCTTGAGTGTACACATATGAACCACTCAAAGACTGCATTCAACTTCAGATAAACTGTGCTTTCAGCAAATCAGGTATATTTTTCTCATCCACTAATAAACATTTGTTTTAGTCCATTACTCTCCAACAGAATACTTGAGACTGGTGATGACAAATAAAAGATGTTTATATTTTACTCACAATTTTGGTGGCCAGAGAGGGTTCCACTCTGCCTCATAATAAGGCGGACAGCATCATATGGCAGAGCACATGTGAGTGGAATGAGTGCCTGCAGCAAAGACAAAATACAAGGAGTGACCTTGCTTCATAACAACCCAACATAGTAGCAACTAACCCAGTCCTACAAGAGTGAGAACTCACTCAGGAGAGCTGATATTAATTTATTCATGAGTGAGGATTCAGGGCCCAGGACTCAAACACCTCTCCCTACAAGCACTGCTTAACCGGGACTAAACTGCAACATGAATTTTGGTGGTGACAAGCTGTATTCAAACCATAGCAGCTTGGGAAGGGAACAGAGAACAAATTAAGATTGGCATAGTCATTGTACAATGCCAGACTCCTACCTGGTTTCTGGTCTCCCCACCCCCACATCCTTAGTTGGGTCCATTATCTTAATGACTGATGTATAGCTGTCCTATACCCAGAAAAAGAGCAATAGGTGCAAATAACCTTTTAAATGATGCTTTTTCACATAAACCCCACCCAAAAGGCATCATCTTAAACTTAATGGTCGGAACTGTATCCGATAAAATTCCATAGTTAAAAAGCAACCCTAGGAGGCAAATATTTGAACTGGGCACATTGCCAACCATAACAAATATTGGATATGTTAATAAAGAAAAGTGGGAAATTTAGCTATAAGTAGACAATTTATCATATCTGCCATGTTTTATGCAGGCAGAATCCAGATTATCATTTCTACATTATGGACAAGAACTTTCCCTTTGGACAGAATAAATCAACATTTTTTCCCCATTACTTGGCATAACTCTGTCTTTACTAATCATGATACTTTGTAACACTGATCTAGGTAAACAGTGAATGTTTGATGATCAACTTTAGTGTTTATGTAGAGTTATAATTTCTGAAATTTCTGGTTCTACTCTTTATGAAAAAGTCTGCAATATTTTCCCTTAACCAGCCCTCTGGGGATATGAGGCTGTGCTATCAAGAAACATGTAGAAAAAAGTATGATTTTGAACAGCTTGGGCCCCTACTCCTGAAAATAATATTCACAGTTCCAAATATCCCTAGGAGGAAATTCAGAGAAAATGGTGGGCATGGATTTATTAGGTTTCCAGTTAGTTGTATCTATTTAAATCAGCCACAACTGCCCCTGTAGACGCTAAGCACTTTCAGTGTGCAAGACTATTCAGAGATACATTTTTTACACATTTTTTGTAGGTGGTTTACATTGACCACACAGTCATTATTCAAGAGAGAACATTAATCTTTTCTTTTCTCTTTTGGTTTAACTATTTAATCCACTTCCAAATCTAGCGGACTATGGAGCAAATTTACCTACTGAGAATTTTCTACTCCAGAACTCTCTGACAATCTAATAACACCTAAGAAGCATGGAGATATTCTGGCCATTTCATTATGTTTATGGGATTATATATTTTTTATTATTATTTATAAATATGATAGTTGGATTTCGATTAATTTGACCATAAAGCTAGGCAGGAAAATAGATAAGAATCCCATTCATCTCAGCAAGCCATGGTGGAAAACATTCTTGCTTTGAGATTAAATATGGCTTGGGTTGAATTCTCTATTTTTGTTACTGTGTGATCCTCCTTAAGTCATTGAATCTTTCAGATCCTGTTTCCTTACCTGGGAATTTGGTTTATGATCTCTCTTTGTATGGAAATTACATTGATATCTCCCCATTATTTTCAAACCCCACACACTTCAGCAGACTTCTTTACTAGAATTTCATAGAAATGTTTTCCAACTTTAACCAAACTTTACTGCAAGAAACTCAGTAAAAAAACATTTTTAGCACGCTTTGCAACTCTGAAAGTTGACAACCATTAGGAATGGTACAAAAAGCTATTATTTTCCATCCTGCTAGTGTTTAGAATTATAGATCTGTAGGCAAATAGTGGCTTTGTCATTTTTTGAAATTTGCATTGTTTTCCTGAAAATAATGCATTCAGTGTTGAAATGCTCACAGCTAAAAGCATACAAGCCCAGCTCCTCCTCATCATAATTCCATTCTAATTTCTTCGCCTCAGGGGTATGTTTCTTTCTTTTACTTTGCTCCTTCGAACACCATAGCCTCACTGCCTCCACTTTTATTTACATAAGCTTGTGCACTATGGGTGTTCATAAAGATTAACCATTAAGAGAAATTATTCCAAAATTGTTATATAAAATTTCTCTTACAAGAATAACATACTTCATTCACATTATCTGGTGCCTATTTTTTTTTAAATGTTAAGTCATGTTTTATCACCAAAATTTTGATGTTGTTATTAAAAATAAAACTGTGAAATGGTGCTCTTTAGTTAGTGGGCATTATAAGCACTTTTGTGCCTGTTTATTTCATATACATCTATACATAAATTTATCTCAGAATGCATGTTATATAACTATGTCTTAATGGAAAACATGTTTTAAATAATTGACATTGCTTGCAAATATTTTCCACTTAACTCATATGAAATAGGAGCTCTAGAGAAGAAAATTTATGACCTTCTCAATGTGAAACACAGGGTCTAGTCCAAAGATTATCTGCAGACTAAAGGTGGAGGTTGCATTCTGAATATTTCTAACCAAGGCTCTCAGACATTGAAAAATGTGGCTCCTCAAAGGGTCTTTAGAGAAAGAATTACTGCTATATTCCTCTAATACACTCTCTCAGGACTGCAACTATATTGTTTTGCTCAGGTTGCCATAACTAAAGATCATGGGCTAGTTATTTAGCCAATATAAATTTAGGAGTTTTTTCAAAGCTTTAGAGACTGGAAGTTCAAGATCAAAGTGTTGGTAGTTTTAGTATTTCCTGAAGCCTCTCTTCTTGGCTGATAAATGGTTACTTTCTAGATATGTCTTCATGGCTCTTCCTCTGTGTACCAACATCCCTGGTATCTCATCTCCCTATAAGGACACCATCATATTGGATAAGGGCCCTACTCTTATAACTTAACATTAATCACCTCTTTTGAGGTCTTGTCTCCAAAAAGTCATACTGGAGTTTAAGGCTTCATTCTATATATATATATATATATATATATATATATATATATATATATATGAGAGAGAGAGAGAGAGAGACATATATACGTGTATACATACACATATATACATTTCTTTCTTTCTCTTTCTCTTTCTTTCTCTTTCTCTTTCTCTCTCTCTTTCTCTTTCTCTCTTTCTCTCTCTTTCTCTCTCTTTCTTTCTCTTTCTCTTTCTCTCTCTTTCTCTCTCTCTTTCTTTCTTGCCAGGGTTGTCACAATTTAGTCCATACCCATGTCAGTTCTAGCTGTTATATAAGAAAATCTATCTCCTTTGTAGTTTCCAACCCCAACATCCCTACATGGCTTTATTGGTGAAGGAAGAAATTCCTATCTCTGGGGGTAACTATGGATACATGTTGCTTGGGGTGTGGGGGACAGCAGTGGTATGACTGGTTCCTTGTACACAAAAACTCCTTTTCCAGTTAGAATTTCAGCAGATATTTTCATACTGGAGAGTTATGAAAACCTGCTTCATTAGTCTCCTTAAAGAAGATCAGCTAGGCACAGGATGCATATGCATATCACAAATGTGCCTTCAGTATCACTGCTATAGAGTAGCTACCACAGACACAGTGATAATTAAATTGCATTTAATCTGTGCATTCAAGCCACCTGCATTCCAACTTAAATGTATTAATATCTTTAAGGAGAAGAGAGAAGGTAATATTTCCTTTTCTGTTTTTATATAGAAAAAGTCATTTAGTAGGTAGGGGAAATGGGAAATGACTGTTGAAAAGTAAAGACCTTCTTTGGAGATGATGGACATTATTAAATTAGATAATCAGAATGGCTGCCCACTTCTGTAAGAAAACTATTAAATTATACACTTTAAATGGATGAATCTTACAGAATGTTAATTATATCTCAATAAAAGTCATGAAAAAAGAGACTGAGGGTTTCACTACTTGGCCTTCTCATCTTTATGAATGGTTTAAGCATTCACCAACCAGTGCTATCGGAACTTCTGCTTTCTCTGAATCTCATTGCAGTGCTAGCTGCTGAAGTTTATGAACATACTCTTGAAACAGTGAGTGTACACTGGGCATTTACAGATTTTTAGGGAGCAATAGTGTACAATCAAAATATGTCATAAGAGACCAGATTTTATATTTTTTCAGTACTATGCAATGGTTAAGAATTTAAATCTTAAACTTAAATTTAAATCTTAAATTTAAGATTTAAAATGTTGTATGTTCCAATTATGGCCCAACCCCTTTTTTGTTGTTGTTGTATAACTTGTGACAAGTCATTTAGCTACACACATACACACACACACACACACACACACACACACAGGAAAATTAGGAGCTAAGTATACTTATTATTTGCACTTCACAGATGAAGACTCAGACTTGATCAAGGTCACATAGCCAGGTGCCTAAAATGTTGACAGTAGTAAGAACCAAAATCTATTGGGTAAGAAAGAACACTCTGGCATGGAATAAACTGATGGAAAATATTCAAATCTAGGCTCTATGATTTACTTTGTGAATTCTGGGAAGTGACTTAATGTCTTTATTCCTCACCTTCTTCATCAACAGGATGTTTCTGGTGTCTGTTGCTATATGGCAAACCATCCTTAAACTTGGAGCCTTAAAATGGGTTATTACTATCCTCCCTGGTCTGTCTGTCGGCTGTCTGGGTACAGCTAGGCAGTTCATTGGTGTGTCTCATTTAGCTGCAGGCAGATGTTCGCTGGGACTACAGTCATCTACAGATCCCACTTGTCTGCATGTCCCATGCGACACATGCATGTGGCTGGAGCTGCCAGCTGAAGGCAGGGAACTCAGGCCTGTCAGCTGTGGCTCCTGTGTGGCCTCAGCTCCTGCAGCGCCTGGAGGCTGGCTTCCAAGACGGAGCTTCTCAGGCACAAGTGCTCCCAGAGGCCTAGATGAAGTGAGGAGGTTCCTTCTGAACTAACTTTGGATGTCCCTGAATGTCACTTTGGGTGTATTTCATTGCCCAAGAAGGTCATTCAAAGATAGTTCAGATTTAATGGAAAGGCAATTAGATCTTGTGTATTGATGTAAAGATCAGCAGACCCAGACAGACAGGGAAAGCCTTGAAAATTAATCACCAGGGTTTGTTTTCTCTCTGGCTACTATGATCGTATTCCTCCCACATGTCAGAGAGACTCGTCATCTTTCTCCTAAAAGCCTAAACTCTTATTTCTTTATGGAATTGGTTTAAAGTCCAGGATCTCTCAGCTACATTAGCCCAAAGTACAGAAGAGGCTCCTCTGATACCTCATAAGTGCAATTCCTGAAGGACAGGTCTTTTCAATCTGGCAACTGTGAAAAGAACGCATCTTCAGTTATCTGTCCCTCACACACTCAATGCACTGCACAATGGGGAAGAAAGCATAGGATGATAGCAAAAGAGACTTCCATTCCTTCCCCAAAAGATAAATGATCCATTCCCAAAAGGGAAAGGTTGCAAAGCACAGAGAACCTACTTGTCCACGAAAAGTCACAAACCCCCTTCAAGGTTGACTTAGGTGACCCACCTGCATGCTCACATAGCACCACAGGCTCACATTTATCACCAAAATTATTAGTGCTTTCTAATACAACTATTCCCACTGGGTGGACAAGTTCTAAGAATAAGCCCCCTAGAAAGGGGCAGTGGCGCATGCCTATAATCCCAGTGGCTCGGGAGGCTGAGGCAGGAGGATCCAGAGTTCAAAGCCAGCCTCAGCAAAAGAAAAAGGCCCCTGTTTTACATCATTGTTCTAGTGCCTCACATTTTGTTGAAACAATCAGTATTTGTAGTAAAGTAGAATAAAGTAAAAACAGAAATATAGAGTTGTGTTACCTCTATTAATGTGAAGTTGTTTTAGCCACTAATTTCTTCATGGTTACATTTCCTCATTTGAAAAGTGAGGAGTTCAGATTAGACCTCCAGGATTTTTCTAGTTGCATGATTCTATTCTATTGCTTCGGCTTTGACATTCTGTGAGCTCCAGCACCAACACTGTATCATTCTTCTCAAGATGCCACAACTAGTGAGCATTTGTTTCAAAGAGCTCCACTCCCTGATGGGAGCTGATTGATCCAGAGGAGGATGCTTTGAACAAACATTTTCACAGAGCGATGGGAAATGAGGCTCAGGTGCACAGCCATATTGGGCAAAGTGACAGAGAAACAGCTGAAGACAATCAAGGCTAAACATTAGCTGGGTTGGTCTGCACCCTCTAAATTCATCCTAGGGTTAGAGGGCAGGTCTGGGAAATGCAGTTCAGATGCACCACAAAGCACATTCTAGTAGATGAGAGCAATTGAGGCTTACATCCAACACTATCACAGTTCTCTGAAGTCCCCAAGATCCCTGATATTGGTGTAGAATGATGGAAAATGCAGGCATAATCTCTGCTTCCAATTTCTCTTTGTGTCTGATCTCTGTCCTTTTGTGAGATTCTTGCTTCTGAGTTTCTCTGCAATGAGTTGCTAAGAAGACAAATGCCCACATTTCTGTTTTAGTTAGCTTTTTCACGGCTGTGACTAAAGGACCTGACCAGAAGAATTGTAGAGAAAAGGTTTGTTCAGGAACTCACAGTTTCAGGGTCTTAGTCCATAGAAGGCCAGCTCCAGTCTTCAGAGCTGGAGGTGAGGCAGAACATGGCGGAAGAGTGTGGCAGAGGGAAGCAGCTTGCATAATGATCAGAATGCAGAGAGAGAGAGATTCTGCTTTCCAGATACAAAATATATACCCATAGCCACGCCTCCAATAAACCACCTCCTTCAGTCACACCCCACCTGCCTCTAGTTACCACTCAGTTAAACCCAACAGGGATTAATTTACTGATCACACCAAGGCTACAAACCAATCATTTCTCCTCCAAACCTCCTTTCATTTTCTTACAGGTGAGCTTTTGGGAGACACCTCATATCCAAACCATAACACTTTGGAACCCCAATTTTATTTCTAAATTTGTTTCCTAAATCAATTTTTTTTAAAAGGATCCCTTTCTCCGTGTTTTTCTATTAGTATATTACTTTCTTTCTTGGAAAGATAAATCCCTGCCACAAGATTTGTAGGTCTCTCCCTCCCTTGTTCCCTCTGTTTAATCTACACTTTTGAGTATAATTCATGTAAATTCATGGCCTCTGTGGATTTTGCCCTCTTTCATGCTATCAGAGTTCTAAGGTGATTTTAATCCATTCTTTATTTTTATTTATTAGAGTTTAAATTAGGTGTCACTCCACAGAAAAAGACTTTCTTCTTTTGCATCTCAATCAATCCCTTTTTCAGAGTGTGTGACTTCCCTAAATTATGTGAAGATCTTAGAAGCAGGGTAGATTATGCTTAACTCATATCAAATTACATGCTCTAATTCACTTTCTCAGAGTTTATACTAGAGAATACTGTTGTGCAGTCCTGCTGGTCTGATGCAGAAAATACCAATAATATATTTTTATTGAACACTTATTATGTGAAACCCACTTTTCTAAGTATTTGTTATACAATGCCCCCTTTAATTTTACACAATTCCTTGAGGTTGGTAACATTGCCATCCCACCGATAATATAGAAAATGAGGTGCATAAAACTAAGTCTGGTGGCAAAAAACATGTAAACAGAAAGGGTTTTAATCCATCTACCTGAACCCCCAAATCATAAGCTTAACTAATCATACAGTTTCCTTTACTTAGAATAGGTTTGGTTAATTAATAAAATGTCTATTACATAAAAGAGCAGTTCCACAAGAATTGTATCAGTGATAAATGGGATTTGTCCCTAGTTGTACTAACGAAAGCATAGCTTTGAAATTATCAGATATTTTAAGCATCTTCACTTCTCAAATTTTTGTCCATCTTTGACCAACAGGCTCCATGGTGTATATACACAATGAAAAATATGGAGTTATTTTATCAGCTGCCATATATTAATGCGTAAGCTCTGCCATCCCATTTTTGTAAATCACATGGTAACAAGGAAAGAACCCCTGATAGTTTATAGCCTTTTGTAGCCTCTTAAACCACTACAATTTCAGTAATATCTCTATCCCTGGATGTAAAAACAAACATGAGTAAGCAATCCATCTCTTGTAAGTCAATTATTTCTCATGAGATGCTTTGGAAATTATATTTGTTGCTATTAAGACAAGTCACAATCTCCTATTTTTCCCTGATCAGAATATCTCCTAATAGCTAGAAAGAAACAAACTCATTGTTCAATAGAACTGCAATGATTTTAGGAGGATAGCAGGTGCTGGTCATCAGAGGCATTGATAATTACCAGGGAGAGGGGGAGTACATAGATCACTGGAAACAGCAGCAACAGCAGAGAACATTGAGTAGCCAGTCCTTCCTATCTATTCTGCTTGGTTGGCATTCCTCTATGATTGGTTCCTGGTAAAACTAAGAATTATCCTGGAAAAAAAGGCTAGAAATTGTAAAATGTGTCATTAAAAAAAATAAAACTCAGATTGTTTTAAGACACACAAACAATACTTTATGGAGAAGAAATTATATTTTATTAGTACAAAAATCTGAGATTGATGGCAAAGTCAAAGATGCGATAACAGAAGGGAGGCTATAAACGAGAAGTCGCTGATGCCAAACTGGGCATTTGGAGCAGGACCAAGCACAAGGGCCAAGGAAGAGTGCCTGAAGAAGCAGAAAAGAATAACCCAAGGCCACTATAGTGGCGTCCTCAATGTCCCACTCTTTTCCTCTCTGCTGGGACTCTGCTCAGGTTATGAAGCAGCAAACCACATGCATTTGTGAGGTCCCATGATCTCTTGTGTATTAGTTTCCTGTGGCTGCTGCAATAAAACTCCACAAACTTGTGGCATCAAACAGAAAGGTATCAGCTCACAGTTATGAAGGCCAAACATGTGAAGTCAAGGCTGTAGGCTGCTGGGCTCTCTCTAGAGGCTCTATGCAGCTTTAGTCCTCGTGTCTTCTGGAGGCAACTGCATTCTTGGACTTGGGGCCATATCACTGCAGTCTCTGCCAACACGTTTATCATCTTCATTTCTTCTGTGTCCCAAATCTCCCATCTTTCTCTTACACAGACACTTGTTGCTGGATTTAAGGTTCACCTGACAATCCAAGATGACTCCATCTCTAGATCCTTAATCTCATCTTTCCAGGGATTTGACATGCCTTTTGGGTGTCTACCATTCAACTACCTGCAACTGGGCTGAACATGAATACAGTCTTTGAAGAAGTGAAACTGTCTCTTTTCTAGGTGACGATTCTCTCTCCTTCACATGAATTTGATCTTGGTCTTCCCTTAGTTCAAGTGTGGGGCCTACAGGGAAGGTCTAGAGAGGGGTCCAACAGCACTTGACAAAGACTGCATCGTTTCTCCAATCCATCGCAGATGAAATTCTGACTCTGGAAAACATATTCCAAGGATACACAATTAATAAAATGGTATGTTATACCAACAGAAACGTGAAATAATGGTCCCATCACCAAGAAAGATTTTCTTAGGACAAGTAGGATGTTTAGAGCAAGTTTTTATTCTCTCGGACTAGAAGAGATATGTCTTTAATAATTATGAACCGTCCCAAGCTTGAACTAGCTAAAACAAAACAAAAATCTATCTTATACCCAGGACCTAGAGCACATAATGCCTCGGAACATCTGGCATAATGTGATGTCAAAGTATTTTATCTATCTTTCCACGGTGGGCATATTATGTTATCATCGGGAATATTAGTAGCTCACTCAATTTCCCCATAATAAAATGAAGGACAAATTTTTGGTGACCAAACCTGGAGTCTTTCTCTATTCTTATCTAACACAATACCACACATTTGCTTTCCTATAGTGCATATAGCTAAGGATTTCAGAAGCCAATATAAATACCAATTACAAGCAGACCCCAAAGTTGAATTTTTAAAAAATCAAATAATCAAAAATAAAATAGACATTACAAAAGCTAGCATGTTTCGTGGCAAACTGATAGATGAGTGTGCAAAACTCCAACATTTTAACTCTTGTGATTGACATCGTACCTTGGAAGAAGAAGGGGAAAAAAAATTCAAACAACAAAAAGAGACACCTGAACACTTCAAAAACCTGCTGAACGTCTTGCACCTTGTCTTTTCATCAGCCACGCCTGTGTACACTCAGACAAATAACTGACAATAGGAAAAGACAGCACATGGAAGATTTCCCACCTTAATTATATTTAAAACCTCCCTGTGCCTTTCCCCTCAATACAGGGTTAACACCCTCATGGATGCTGCCTTCCTTCCTCATTCACTCTCTCCCCATGACCTTCATCTGTGTGCCTCTTTTCACAACAAAGCTTACAAAAACAGTTTGCTTCACTGAAGGGAATAACACTATGCACAGAGATGTGGGAAATCTCCCTCTTTATCACGAAGGGGTTAACAATGGGCAAAGACAACAACAAATCGTTCTTTCTTTGTCCCTCTTTCTGGCTCTTTCTTTTTCTCCCTCTTCTTTCCTCCCTCCTTCCTCCCTCCTTCCTCCCTCTTCTCCCTCTCTCCCCACCCTTTGTGATTCCCACTCCCCTGGCTCTCTCTGTTCCTTGCTTCCAAATGAGAGCCCAGCTGTCAGCATTGTGCTGCAATTCCAGAGGTGTCAAGGACATTCTGCTAGGCAATGAACAGGACCATTGATCATTGTTTTTCTTCACTGCTTACAGAGAATCTCTGAACAAGGAAAAGTGTCTTTGCCATACAAAAAAGAAATGAGATTGCTGCAAGGTTTTGGTTTTGTGAAACAACATATCAAGCCTATCAAGTTCTGAATATTCAGCAGGTTAAATAGCTCTGTGGTTTTCATTTTATGTTTGCCTCCGTGAAAGAATGAATCTATGTATTTACATCCGAAACAGAAATCCAGAGTCTCCATACTGTAAATATAGGGAAGAAAATCTTTACCCCCACGGTTCTATATTGAAGCAACACGAGTGACAGAACAAAACACTCAGGCATAACAATTTTAGTCTGATAACTGCACACTTGGTAGACAGAAAGAACAAAAGTAAAGAACACTCAGAATTACCATTTGTAAAATAACCGTGAATTTTTAGCATACAGCATGAGCCTCGGAAGCAATACAAATTGTTCTGTAAAAGCACTGGATAAGCTTTTAAAGTTATAGATCTGCAACACAAACAAATTTAAACCTAAGAAGACATCCTGTTGCCATGACAATATGATACACTAGCTCCCTGTCAGGATGAATCCTGAGCTTGAGGAACATGATCACACCATTGTATATTAGGGTTCTCTGATAAAAAAAAAAAAAATGCTGCTTTTATGTTTTATTAATTTATTAGTTAGATGGTTTGTTTTAGGCTTAAAAATAGATAGATCATAGGCAAACAACTTAGCATGAACAAAAGATTTTTTTCTTCCTCAAAATGGTATTTTAATTTTATTGACTTTTAATAAAAAAGATTAAAATACATTTCCTTCGAAACACATTTTTATACTATGTGGATAATAATTTAACTGAATGAAAAGATCTTTCACTAAAGAGATAAGTCTATTGTTCAAAAATGGGAAGTATTGTTAGAATCACTAGTTTTTAATACTTACGTGGAAAACAAACCATTTATTAATTTGAAACTTCAGAAAAAATCATTGTGCTATAATATTCATTGCACGGTAATGTCTACAAATATCCTTTAAGAACAAAAAAGAGAGAGGACAGGCCTTGACTTGTCACAAATAACATGAGTCAAAAAACATCTCTTTGAAGCTCAAAACAAAGAGGGTAAGAAGTTTCTTTCCTTCAGAGATAGCAGCTGTATTATCACCAGTCCTTCACTTTCTGCCCATTTCTGTCCTTGCCTTCTCCTCCTCGTATCATTTTGGTAGGGATGGGAAGCAGAAAAACTGAACTAAGTCACCACTAATTCATTCTCTCCACAACATTGAAAAAGACTTTTGTTTGTTGGTTTGCTTAAGAGAAAAAGACCAGAGAAGTACAAGCTCAACCTCATGAGGAAGGAGAAAAATGAACCTAATAGGACCTTAGAGGCTGTAGTCCCAGAATGTGAAAAATTCTTTAAAATCACAGAGGAACTTAGGCCTCAAACAGCCCCCAGGCATAGGAAGCCTCCAGAGAGGAAGCTCTAGTTGAGGCCAGCCTTTTCCAAGGCCTGTAGGGGGCGGGGAAGAAGAGGAAATATTTCAAGGAGAGGACATGCACAAAGGCACAGAGTTTTGGAGTTGAAGCTTTATTTTGGGAAGTCCCACCAGGCCTGTAGGCATGGTGTGAGGTGCATATGGGAAAGCAGCAGGAAATCAGCTTGCAGTGATATGGAGTTTGTACTTTGTTTTGTAAAGTACAGGAAGTCATCAAAAAATTACAAGCCAGGAGCAAATAAAGTCCAAAAAAATGTGTAGGGAAGATGGTTCTCCCAGAATGGTGGAGGATGACTGAAGAAGGAAAATGAAGAAGCGATTATAATAGTCCAAGTGAGAGAGCCTACAACACAGGCTGTCTACAGAGGTATTCGGGAAACCTTTGAGTAGTGAGATTAGTAAACCACACCAAATTGGAGGTAGGAGTTAAGGAAGTAATGCATCTGGCATGAGTGATTGGGCAAATACTGTTACAGTTTCCCACAGTGAGGAATATGATTCAGGAGACAGGTATGGAGAGAGAGATTAGGGTATTACTAGAAAATCCCAACCTCTAAAATTATAAGGATTGAGGAGAGATCAAAAACCAAATGGTGGTAACAGGTACATTGAGAATATGTATAGAAGACACAACTAGAAATCAGAGGCCTTTCCTTCAATTGAGGCATTTCAAGAACAAGAAAATCTGTCATATTAAAATGCATTTAATGATATTTCCAGTGTGATAAATTTACCCATTGCTATGAAAAACTGTATGTACGCTATTGAAAAGCTTACAGTTCTTCCTTGCCCAATATCTAAGTATTATTTGATCTCCACCACAAATCTTTGTGCTAGGCTAAGTACTATCATCCCTCTTCTTAGTTGATGGGAAAAACTACTGAGCATCAGAGAGATTAGTTAACTACCTTAGGTTACACAGCTAAGTCAGAACTGAGGATTTAATTTTCTCCAGATATTTAATTATAAAACCTAGTTATGCTTGAACCACATGTAAAGACTTATATTGTTAAAAAAAAAAACATATAGAAAATTAGTTTTTAACTAAAACTACTCTTCCTCTTCCCAAGTATATAAATAGCTAAATAAACAATATTTAAAGCTAACTGTCCTAGAAATGACTACACGCTTACTCTGAAGTTGTGGAACCAAGATACAAAAGTTATAAAGAGGAGAACAAAATCTCATAATCACTTCACGTAGAAGATATTTTAACTCAAGTCAGACTGTCAATGTAATTTTCACTCCTATGTGACTAATGCCAGCTTCAATATAATTATTACCTACAACGCGTAGCATATATACAAGCAGGATACTCAATTTTAGACTACTAAGTAATGTGGCAATCTCTTAACTGAGCCAAATAAAATAGTCAACAGAAAAGATAATTATGCCAAAAATTTTCTTAAAAAAGAAATTTGAAATAACGCACATAAATCTCTTGCATCATATTAAGAGTAAATGATAAAATGCTTAGGAAATCTACCTCACCCTATAAAAGATAAAAAGTTAATGAAAATATCAGATTAAAACCTAAAACTAAGGCTGGGTATGTAGTTCAGTGGTAGAACCACATGCATAAGGCCCTGGGTTCGATCCCTAGCACCCTTACCCCTGAAAAGAAACCCAAAACTAAAGCCACATTCATTAGCATGAACATCTTTTAAAAATGTAAAAGATCCTGCAAAAGTCAAATAGAAGTTGTCAAGGATCCTGAGAACCACTTTCATTTCTGTAGTCCCTGAAAATACCTCACTCTCATTAGTCCTTTACAATGACAAAGTTTTAACTACATTTTTATGATCTTCATGATCTACTATTTTTATTTCTCAAAAGCTTCTTTGTGATGTTTCCACCATTCGAAGATGAAGAAACAGTGGCTCAAGGAGATTAGTAAATGCCCATCAGAAGGTGGAAAGCCAGAATGTAGATTCCTGTGCTTTGACTCTAAGTCTTATTAATGAGATCACTACACCATTCCATGCTCCATTACAGAGCCCGCATTAACACTCCCGTGATAAAGCCTGCGCACTAACCTTTTTCTACATAGAAGAAACCAAAGAATATTGAGATGGCAATTGTTTTGCAGCAAGTATGCTTTCAGTTAAGAATATGATGCATAAACAGCTAATTCCTTTATTCTCTAAATATAAAGCATATAAATATGTTCACAAATAGCCAAGGGTGTGTCTTAGGCTGTTTTAAGCTTACTAGTACATACCTACAGATCTCAGAGACTCTGCATTTTAATTATCTGCTATGATTTCATAACTCAGTCCCATGGCAAATCATTATAATAAACACTTCAAAAGAAGGCTCCTCTCTTTATGCATAATGCAAGAACCGAATACAATGACCTTTCCCATATTTACACATTAGTTATTTTATTTTAGTAACGATAATGAATTCCTTTGCTTCTCGATTTATTCCTTGTTTTTGTGAAATATTAATCATCTGGTATTCAGAGTCCTTCTTTATAAGTTTAAAGTGTCTTTGCTATAATCATATGTAGAAACATAGAATTCTCAGATAATAATTATGCACTCCCTAAGCTTCTTAACAGTATTTCAAGTAGGCCAGTTAAAACATGCCTGGAAACAGGGTGGGGGAAAAAATCTGCTAACGCTTATCTCTAGGACACTCACTCACTCTCTCTCTCCCTCTTATTTTTTTCAAGATGATGGATTTTTTAATTAACCTGATTTAATCATTCCACATTGTAAACATTTATCAAAACATCATATTGTACCCCATAAATATGTGCAGTTATTGTCAATTAAAAATTAAGAGGAAAAAAAGGACTTGTTAAAAAGAAAATTCCTTAGGCCAATTAAATTAAGTTTTGAGCAAAACAAAAATGATTTGTGAAGTGGGCAGCTCCCAGCACCAGCAGAGCCAACACAGTGATCCGTGAAGTTGTTCCCTATGCCTCGTTAACACAGTTCTGTAAATGGTGTTCCTGGGACATTCTGAAGGCATGAAGCAGTTCTGAAAAGTAACTTGGGGCCTCTTTGGAGGCTTATGGACTTGTACACAGTGCCATCAATATTAGACTTCCAGAGTGAGGCCAGTATTTAAATTTCTGATTAAATTAGGTTTGCCATGTTTCTATGAGATATGTATGTGTTTCTGCTATTTTTGAGGTTTGTGTGAGTGTATTTCTCATAGTAAGTCTCCCAGAATTGATAAGAACCGGGTTTCAACCCTGCCAATAAGTATATTGCTCAAAAAAAGGAGTTTTCATTCATACATTGTAATTGTTTTGATTTACTTATGTGATTATTATAATTGTTAATTATCCTTTCTATAATTGTTATTTATCCTTATTCTGTTCTTCAACCAATTTTATATACCTGCTATGTGCCAGGCACTGTTTTAGGAGCTAGAAATTCAAGGAGGGCCATAAATCTTCTAATGGAAATGCAAGGAAGGTCATTTCTTTTTTTTTTTAATATTTATTTTTTAGTTGTAGTTGGACACAATACCTCTATTTTATTTATTAATTTTTATGTGGTGCTGAGGATTGAACAGGGCTTTGCATGTACTAGGCAAGCACTCTACCACTGAGCCACAACCCCAGCCCCAGGAAGGTCATTTCTTAAGGAAGTAATATCATAAAACATTTTTGCTAGCAAGTAATGGTCTTTATCAAAAATATTTTCACACACAGTTGATTCTGAGAAAAGTGATTTGACATGGTAAAATAAACTTCCTACCAAAAAATTAAAATGTTTTCTCCTGAATTTTAGAATTTAATGGGCAGTGGGTGCTTCTACAAATTTTGATCCTAGTCCTGTTAAAAAAAATATATGTCCCATTGACATTTTGCTGGGAAAGCTCAATCCCTAAGGTTCCATATGAGAAGAAAAATTCCTGAAATGCTCTTAAATACAACCTTATAGCCAATGCTAAGGACCTGGAAAATAAAGCACAGAAAGAGGAAAATTGATGGATTACTTGAAGAAGCAATATGGAGAGGGAGAAAGAGTGTCAGTGTCATAAAGCTGATCGGTGTCATATCACTGGTCAGCAGTCATTTTTGAAAGGCAATGTCTCAACTTTGCTAATGCTACATTCTTGACACTTCAAATAAAATCTTTGCACATCTATTGTTTCAAATATAGTTACTCCTAAATCATGCATGAAAATTTAATAATAATTAGTATTTGTTGCATACTTAGTAGTCCCAGTCAACATACAAAATGTACTATGTATAGTATTGTTATTACAAAAAATTCCAAGGGATCCATGTACTACAATTTGCCAATTTAGAGAGAAAAACATATAGAACATAGTACTTAATTCTCCTATTCCTTTCCATTTGCCCTTTTTGCAACCCATCAAAACTTGACATTCAAAAAACCAATGTCAAAAAAAAAAAAAAAAACCCAATGTCAGAAGGTAAAGTACAATTTGCTAAGTCATTTTGAATAAGAATTTTATCTAAGTCTTAATACTTTATCTACAAAATGGATATAACAAAATAGGGTAGATCATAGTACATTGTGTGAATTAAAATAATTTGGGCTGGTGGTGTAGCTCACTGGAAGATTGCTTGCCTAGCATGTGTGAGGCCCTGGGTTCAATTTCCAGCCCCATGAAAAATGAAAATAATAATAATTCACATAAAATGATTTTATTTATAGCTGGAATAAAATTAGTATCTTATGAACAAAAGAATTATTACCACCATCATCTATTTTACATGGCTGATTAGAGAGCAATGTTGAACATCAAAACTGAAAGAGTTCTGATCATAGTTAACTGGCAAACATAATATGCCAGAGTTGATATTGGTTTGAAAATTAAATACTAGCTTTTCATGTATGGTTATGGGTTTCTGAAAAGGCTCCTTGAACAGCATCTAGTACATCAGCCAAAGTGAAGCTGAACTGTTTAATGCAATCAGACAGACATATGTAGTATGGGTAACATTTGGAATAACTATACATGCCAGAGGGCCTGTCCACATTTCTGCACATGTCGCTTAAGCCTATCAGTTCCAAAAAGAGTTAAAAGTGATGTATTGGTGTCATAACCCCTGCTATAGCATACAGAGGTCAGATTTGGTGTTTTAGCCATAATATATAGCTATTACATATTCTATGGTACATATGTCAGACATATGGATAGATCTAATGTCTATTCTAATGGATAAGGGCTAAAATAAGTTAGAAAATATTAAATAATTTTCACCTTGTACTTTTCCTCTCACCATCTCTCAGCTCTGCTCTTCCCCCATGCGCTTCCTCTTCTATTCTTGCCACTGGGCTGTTCAGGACTTGCTGAAATAATGGGAAGTAAGGTACAGAAGGAGCCCCTTAGCTTTGATTTGTAAAAGCCTAGTAGCCATTTTGGAGAAAGAGGGAGAGTTTTAAGGATAAACAAAATACTTGAGAAAGTTATCTTGAAGACAATAGGAATGCCCCAGAATTAGGAGTAACAAAAATAATAGAGGGCTTCCAGACAAGAGTTCACATGACCTGGTAGAAGGAAATAAAACATGCTTTTCTAACCACAGACCTACGTTGGCCCAACATGGTTACAGCCTACTCAGTGAATGCCTGCTCATGTAACGCAACATGCAAGACCACACACACTCTCTCAAGAATTGTACCACAACTTGAGCAAAAGGGAATTGGGTCCAAAGTGTTAGTGCATTTTTGTCATGTGCATAGAATGAAGTTTCAGATGAGAAGTTAATTGTTGGGCTGGGGATGTGGCTCAAGCGGTAGCGCGCTTGCCTGGCATGCGTGCAGCCCGGGTTTGATCCTCAGCACCACATACAAAGATGTTGTGTCCACCGAAAACTAAGAAAAAAATAAATAAATATTAAAATTCTCTCTCTCTCTCTCTTTAAAAAAAAAGTTAATTGTTCATATAAAATGCAATGTTGTTTTCTTACAGAATGAATGCACTTGGGTTTCCATCTGCATGTCCTAGCTCTAGCTGTATGACTATATAATGTTTGTATCACTTATATAGATATTTATCAGTATGGCCATAAGATTATACATTTAATTTTTTAAAAATACTACATAGCAAATATTACATAAGTTATTGTCCTACCCTCTTCAGAATCCATGAATATCTCTGTTTTGTCTTTATATTAGCAGGACCTGGCAAAATTCCTGAACTTAGTAAGTACTTACCTGTATTTAGTAATCACTTTAAGTGCATGTGTAAGCAAGTGATGTGATCAGGAAACAAGCTCTGAAGGACATGAATTTGGAATTCATGAGTAAGCCACCTGGCGCAGTTCAGGTCAGAGGCCACTAAAACACCAAGAGAAAAGCATGAGGTTCTGAACTAGGTTGGTGGCCCTGGGAACAGAAAGGAGGGCATGAATGAGGTCATCAAGTGTGAACTGATAGAACTGGGTGAGTGACAGTTTTCTATTTTAGAACTGGAGCTCTTATGGGGTTGAGCCTAGAATGGTTTCTGCCCCTTTGACAAGTGCTTGAGGATATAAAGTAAAGATTAGCTGTCATTGATAATAAGGAACTAGTTGAAATAGCTTTTTAGAAAGTATAGAATTCAAGTGGATCATCCATTTAAATCGACCACATTTAAATATTCTGTCTAGTCAAAACAGAAAACATATCCATTAAGACTTTGCAAATACCCTTTTTATGTTCCAAGCCACATCATTAATATTGTTCTAAGTACTCTTCTTTAAACAACATTAAGACCACTTATTATCTATTTTCAGTAGACAATCATATGAACGAATACATATGTGATTCATGTATTCGTTTTAAGAAATATTTTATATATATTTGAAGTGAAAAAAATTATATATATACATACAATATGTATATCGAGTTGTGGTCAGTTCTACACTTAGAGAAATAGCTTAGTAAGTACTATGATGCCTGGGGTTCTTATTATTTTTGAGCATCAGTGAAATAAGAATCTGTCTTAGAGGAGAAATAAAAAGAAGAGATTCATGTCTCCATGGAAGGATCAATGTGAAAAGTAAAAATTTATCATCATAGAGCGTAAAAACTTCACAGCATACCTTGTAAATAATAAAAAATTATACAATGATATTTTAAGCATTAGTTTTAACTATGAATAAAAAAGGAAGACTATACCTTGGAAATATATGTATGTATGTATATACAATATGTATATAATCTTATAGCATCATATTTGTCATCACATTTTCTACTTCATCTTGTAGAGCATGTTTTAGATGGAATCAGAAGAGAACTACAACTTCTGGCTCTTTTGTAAATTTCTTTCAAATTTCAGATTGGGGGTTCTTCAATGTAAAATACGATGGGAAACTAGTCTCGTGATAAGGAATTTCTTTAAAAGACAAATTTGTATAATACAATTTAATATGATCTCAATATTTATACTATGTAATAATGGAATTTCATTTGTTTTTATTATTTTTATATTTTTAATTAAAAGATCAAAAAAATTCCAAATAATGCACACAAAATAGTATTAGTGACACACGTAACCAGATGCTATCAAACTTATACTGAAAGGAGGACTTGAAAGAAAAATTTTCAGTGAAAAAAGTAGGGATTTAATAATAACTGATATTAAATGATAAAAAAATAAACCATGGTGTTATTTTTAGAAGCCTGAAAGACTTGTTGGAGAACTTGCTTGGTGTTAAAGGAGACCAGCTATGAACTTCCCGTGACAATAAAATATCTGATTGGAAAATACATGATTAAACAGCTGAAAAAATTCAGGTTAAGGAGACAGGAGAAACCCACCCTGGGCCTGTTCCTGGGCACTCCTTCCCAGCCACACCCACAGGCAAGTCTCAGCCCTTAGCCATTCCACCATGGCCATTTTCCAAGTTTCCTTATAATACCTATCACAAAATCCCCTTTGGGGCATCATTGGGCATTCACCCTTGACAAATTTCACAATCACTCATGATTACATTATTGAATTATTTCTGGCTTAGAGAAGAATGGCTAGGGATAGGAGAAAATAAATAAATAACCCAAATGTCTGCCATACTCGCAGGCAATTCTGAAGAAAATAGCCACTTCCACTGCTGCCCTCTGAAGGCAGGGTCCTCAGCAAGTGGTGTCTGAGAGTAAGGGCCTTTGCATATTCCCTTTTACCCACAGATAACCATAATATGGATATTATAGGCTTCTTCCTTTTCTGAGCTACAAGGTATCTCCAAGTACATTCTGTGGAGTTAGAAATCAATGTGAAATTCTTTAGCTGCAGTATTTTGCAGGAATAGCCTCCACTATCCTGCTGTCCACATTCCTGGCATCCATACCCACTGACATTACAAAGTATAGATGGTCATGGGTCTGGTGTAGTTAAAAGCCCTGCCCAATAAGCATTTCTTGAACTGGATACTGAAAGTTCACATCAATCAAAGTCTCCTTCGTAATTTAACTGAGTCAGGCAGAGAGAATCTGATGGTCTTTGCGAAAGACTTGAGAAAGCAGAAACTATGAAAAACATTACAAGCTAGTGCTGAGTAGTAAACAAGAATTTATGGTTGCAAGAATCCTAAAGGGTAAGCAAAAGAAAACAAAAGTCATCAAAATCATAGACTGATAGAACACCCTATGAAAATGCCCGACTACAAGGAATCAGTGAGCTTTCCTGAACAACCTTCCATCTTCCAAGTGATATCCAGTCTCTGGAAGGCCTGGTTGGTTTCCCCAAGTTGCCCCTTTCTCTTGTCTCCCCTTATAAAAAAGTCTCTATTATTCTTTTTCTTTGCAACCTAAAAGACTCCAACACTAAAAGGACACCTAGGGCTCTAAGTGAAAGAGAGAGGAAACTCAGCAAATTATACAAAAGTTGAACATCAACATCTCTTTCTTCACCTGCTGTCTCCAAGCTAAGATCTGCTTCCTGACTGCTGATCACCCTGCTGATCACTGACTGAGCACCCTGCTGCCCTGATGGCTCACTGCCCATGCTACCCAGGGTTCCTTGTCCTTGGCTTTGGGTAAGTGCTATTTTCTTCATATTCAGCTCACTTTTACTACCAGAGTGATGATACATGCTGCCATTTTACTGAACAAGGACACACTTGAAATATTAACCAAAGACAATAAAGTATGACTTTAGTGTTCTTAATTATCTTTCCTCCAAGAGAAACTAAATTGTCTGAAAAGCCCCTTTCTTCTCTGGCCCATAAAGTGTCGCTGGTTATCAACACAGGAACAGGAATCAGGCTTGTAATGACTTCAGTTGCATCATGTTTAGCAGACACACCTCACTGTCCAGGAATACCAACCAGGAGACGATGCCCATTATGTAGACTGGTTTGGGTGGGCAGTATTACCACCAGCATTGCCATTCCCAAGCCTTTCTGAGCACACATAGGACTCTGATGAAGGTTTATGTAGTTCTTTACTCAAGAACTCTGATCATTTAACCCAAGTTTTGTATATTCAAGTGGAGAGAGAGAAAGTTAGACTGCTCTCTGAGATAAAACTTAGAGCCTTGGGTGAGTATCCTATAGTATATCCTTAGGATGTATTTCTTTAATCTGTCTTAGGTCCTCACTCCAAAAGTTCTAAATCCTGCCCCTTTTTTCCCTTAGGTCTTATGAGTTCCTATTTAAAAAAAAAAAAAAAAAAAAGGCAAGCCCCAATTGCTGTTGCCTTTAAAATGTTTAGTTTTAGGCATTTAGCAAGTATCAGTACATAATTTTTGATGACTCTGAGTAAGAAAATAGATGTTCTCAGTCTTTCCTTGATCTCTAAGAGAAAATGGTGCATCCTAGTCCAGCCTGCAGGATAGTGGGGGACTTTTACCCCTACCTCTGGGTGGTTTCTTCTAAAGAGTCAGAAAGGTTTTAGGGCTATTTAGGAATTAAGAATAATTTTATTGTTATGAACCCTGTTAGAAATAAATGAGGAAGATATCGTTCTCTTATTATGATTTTAAATTAATTTTTATATTAGGACAGTTTCAAATTAGAGAGAAATTGCAAAGAGAATATAGTTTCCATATTACCCAGTTTCCCTATCATTAATAACTCCCATTAATATGGTACCTTCTTATAATTAATGAACCAGTAATGATGTTTCATTATTAGCTAATTAATTCAGATTTCTTTAGTTTTACCCTAAAGATCTTTTTCTGTTCCAAGATCCCATCTTCATGCAACTGCCATGTCTTCTTAGGCTCCTCTTGGCTCTGACAGTTTCTCAGACTTTCCTTTTTACAAATGATTGCAATAGTTTTGAGTACTGTCAACTCTTTTGTAAAATGTCCCCCAACTGGGACCTGTATGCTATTTTTTCTTACTGGACTGCAGTTGTAGCTTCAGGGGAGAAAGACTAGACAGGTAAAGTCTGTATGTTTTTAAAGACCACTGTCATCATATTATACCACAGCTACCTACAATCAGCATAACCTAACCATTGCTGATGTTGAGCTTGATCATCTGGCTGGGCTAGTGTTGTTAGGTTGCTTCACTGTGAAGTGACTCTTTGTGCCTGTTTTTACACTTAACTCTTTGAAAGGAAGTCACTATGTGCAGTCCACACTCAAAAGGAGTGGGGAGTTACTTCCCACTTCCCTGAGGGTGGAGTGTCTAACATAAATTATTTGACAAATTTCTACATGGGGAATTTGTATGTTCCACTTCATTTACATTTATTTACATAAACAGATGCATTTATTTACATTAACAGATCCAAAGATATTCATTTTATACTTTGGGTAAAAAAAAATCTAGTACAACATGGTCAAATTGCTCTATCTGTGGCTATTGGGAACCCATTTAGTTGGCTCCCAGTCACTTTGACACAGCCCTATCACATTGTGTATGTGTTAGTACCGTGGTGATTTCTGAAATTACAGATACTCTAGGCTTATCTTGAATATTTACTGACACAATTCTAGAATTGGCCATTTCTCCAAGGAACTCTGGTAAAACAGGACATCCATACTACTTGTGCTCACTCTTACTTGAGTAATGCTAATATGATTTTGATCATAATTTCCCAAGATTAACAAATCTGGGTTTTGAAAAGACAATTTACCTTGCTTACTACTTTGAGTTTTTCCACTAAAGACAAAATCTAAGGTATAGCCAAGTAATTGACTCATAGTAAAAGTTCGAAAATAGCGTCAGAACTATCTTCTGGGGAAGGACAAGTGCTGTCCCATTTTACCAATGAAGAAACATTAGCATAGATCATTGTAATGACTTGTTCAGCAAAGATCATTGCAGTAACTTGTTCAAATTAGACAGACCTGGGTTGAGTGTTTTACCCCAGCAAACTGCTTCCCCCCCCAAAAAAAAATCAGAATTTCCATTAACATTTTAATTCTTAAGGTTGTATTTTATGAAGCAGCCAAAGAAACCTGGCTTGCTTACCTTTCCAGAAAGGTAGACGTGTCAGTTGGCAGTCTCAGCAGAGATGACAAGTGTGTGTGTGTGGGGGGGTGTTTTTACATCTCTGTGGGGCACATGTCAGATATCACTGGTGGAGTTTAGCACTCTGGTTAGAAGCCTGTGTGGCCCTCAAACCCACTTTATTGCAACTCCAATGGTCAGTGTTAATGAGTCCATGTTACCCTCCCTTTACAGAAATGTTTGGCAATATCATTCTAAAATGGGTGATTATGTGTATCCATAAGGCTAAACAGCTCCATTGAGGAAGGTAAGCTGTGATTGCCAGGTCCCATTTATGCATATGTAATGAATGGAGAAGTCAGCCTCAAAACAGACCTTTAGGGGCTGGGGATGTGGCTCAAGCAGTAGCGCGCTTGCCTGGCATGCGTGCGGCCCGGGTTCCATCCTCAGCACCACATACAAACAAAGATGTGTCCGCAGATAACTAAAAAATAAATATTAAAATTCTCTCTCTCTCTCTCTCTCTCTCTCCCCCCCCACCTCCCTCTCTCTTTAAAAAAAAAAAAAAAAAAAACAGACCTTTACATCAGGACAGAAGACAAAAGGACCCTAACTCCCTGTATTAGGTAATAGCTAGCAATGGGCAGAGAAATGCAGGCAAGGTTACAAGTGTTCTTTAAATTACTTTAAGGTCCTTCTTTAAACTATCTTAAGAAATCAAATGGTGGCAGTTAATCTGTGGAAAACAAAAGCAAGGAAGCTACTTGTAAAACACATCAAGAGAAAAGGATTAATGGGACTAACTCTTGACAGGGTCCGTTGATATTGATGTGAAGCTAGCAATTATGGCTATAGGTGTCTCCATTTGCCTGGGAAGGAAGATTCCTTTAGTAGTGCAGGCACACTATGGTAACTTCTGACCAGCTATTGACCCCAATGCCCACATTAACATGGGATTGATTTGTAGATAAAGCCCCCCAAATAGGATGGCCAACATGACAGTTCCAGAGAGGACCAACTACGGTGAAAAACTCCATGTTCATTGTGAAGGAAGAGTTGAACACCTGATTGGCAAAGAGTACAGAAGGTGGTCCCTGTTCTGGTAAACATCAAACAGTAATAAACTTGGAGACAGCGTTGTCTCCTTTGTCATTCTCTGCTCAGAGACAGCCCACTCTCTCTTGAGAGAGCTCTCTGCTTAAGCCTCACTTTGCTTTTACTTTAACCTCACTTTCATTTTACTTGTACTTATAATAAAGTTCTCTTGCATGACTCTTGGTGTCTGACTTTAAATTTTCCTTCCTTGGAACAAAAAAACCGAGGTTTGGAGTTTCACCTACTTGCTTTCCTGTGACATCTGGATGAGAAGTTGGAAATTCAGACCAGACATCCATTTTCCCCTCACTGTTATCATGACTCTTCTCAAAAGAAAAATGAAAGAGCTTTATTGACCAGAGTCTTGAGACTGGAAGGTCAAAGTATGGTTCCTCCAATTTTATTTATGTCCCTATTTTCCAATCCCTAGCCTTGATAGACAATCCTTGTAATATATTGTACCAGGTCACTAGGAGAATTTACTCAGCCAATATTAGGATTGGTACAGGCTTCACCTTTGACAATCTAAATTCTGCACATGAGAATTTGCAGAAGTTTAGGACTTCTTCTCCCCAAACTCAGAGATTCCCAAAGGAAGAAAAACAAACTTCAGGAAATATGAATTCTATGAATCAAGACATCCCATAAACAAGTTGTCTTTTCTACTTACATTTCAGGGAAAGCAAAAATGGTTTTGTTGTCTAAGTAAAGCCTGGGTCTCAGAAAATGGAAGAAATTATGCCCTTAGGTGGAGTGTGGAAAGAATAATTGTGTGGCTATGGAAAAAAATTCTACCTGCAAAGAAGTATAGACCTCTTAAGCCCTGAATTGAAGGACGTCACAGAGGATTTAGCATGGTTCTGGTAGTGACTAAAAAGGAAGCTGCCTGTTTTATTCCTTTCAGAAACTTTATTATAAACTAACTGCCAGAAGAGAATATAACATGGTCCATGAGATAACCAAGTTCAAGTAGAAGAATTATAGCAACTTAGGTTCCATATGGAGCAGTTCATGTAACGAAACAGGCATAGCACTGCAAGCCAAAGCCTAAACATTCAAATGATAATAGAAGAAAAAGTAAGCCCTAATCTTCATCGTGTGAGATTAGGCCCCAACTTCCTTAAAAAGATTTCTTTGGCTCAAAAATTAAAATCAAGAATCAATAAATGGGATAGACTCAAACTAAAATGTTTCTTCTCAGCAAAGTAAACAATCCGTGAGGTGAATAGAGAGCCTACATCTTGGGAGCAAATCTTTATCACTCACACATCAGATATTGCACTAATTTCTAGGGAGATAACGAACTCAAAAAGCTAAGCACTAAAAAAAACAAATAACCCAATCAATAAATGGGTTAAGCACCTGAACAGATACTTCTCAGAAAATGATATACAATCAATCAACAAATATATGAAAAAATGTTCATCATTACTAACAATTAGAGAAAAGCAAATCAAAACCACTCTAAGATTTCATCTCACTCCAGTCAGAATGGCAACTATTATGAAGACAAACAATAATAAATGTTGGCTAGGATGCCAACCTAGATGCCCTTCAATAGATGAATGGATTTAAAAAAATGTGGCATATATACGCAATGGAATATTACTCAGCAATAAAAGAGAATAAAATCATGGCATTTGCAGGTAAATGGATGGAGTTAGAGAAGATAATGTTAAGTGAAGTTAGTCAACCCCAAAATCCAAATGCTGAATGTTTTCTCTGATATAAGGAGGCTGCTTCATAGTGGGGTAGGGAGGGGGAGCATGGGAGGAATAGATGAACTCTAGATAGGGCAGAGGGGTGGGAGGGAAAAGGAGGGGGCATGGGGTTAGAAATGATGGTGGAATGTGATGGACATTATTATCCAAAGTACATGTATGAAGACATGAATTGGTGTGAACATACTTTGTATACAAAGGAAGATATGAAAAATTGTGCCGTATATGTATAATCAGAATTGTAATGCTTTCTGCTGTCATATATAAATAAAAAATTAATAATAAAAAAGAATAAAGCTATGTAGAAACAAAAAAAAGACATGGTTCAAAATTTCCCTAGAAATACCCTTAATTCTTTAAACCATTGATCTTCAGTGAATGAATTTTAAATAAAATGTTATTATTTTTAACCAGAAAATGCAACATGTTTATTATAAAGTAATGAAGAACGAATGCAAAAGCATACAGCAAGCAAAAGAGAGTAAAAGTCTTATCAGAGATAAAAGCCAACACTTCACTCATATTTTTTCAGATAACTCTCTAAGCTTACACACTAATTTATTATGGAAATTTGATAACATAATATATTCTCCAATGCATTTGTTAAAAATAACATATACAGTTTTGAATATTCGTAACTACCAAGTCAACATCAATATTCATAATAGTTCAAATTTGTGATTTTTATCATAACATATTTAAGCTTGTACTGATGAAAATATGTTATCTCCTATTTTTGTTACCATAAAATTGCCAGAAGTTCCAATATATGCCCCTTTGTGTATATGCCTGATATCCTTTATGACAAATTCTTAAAATAGAATTACTACATCAAATTTATCCATTTTAAATTTGACTGCACAATGCCAAAACCCTCAACAGGAAGCCTAAATGTAAAGGCTCAAAGAAAACACTTACCCATAGTTACATTGTAAACTCCTCAGACTCCGGAATCACTACTATGGTGTTCTCAAAGTCAGAACTATGACTAGCATGCAGTCAGCCCACAATAAATATTAGTTGAATAAATTAATATTGATTACATTAGATTTAAAGAATTTAATTTGTATCAAATCAGTTTTATGTTTAAAACTGAATACAACCTTTCTTAAACTCTTTTCTTTAAGAGAACTATTACAAAATTTTTGACTAGGAAATAAGGACAGATTCTCTGTCCTCACCCTCCATATGAATTATGCACCCATTGTGTTCTGCCATTTACCAGTCTGCATGACCTTAGGCTAATTGGTTAATATTTTTGAGTCTCCAATTCTCCATCTGTAGGATGAGTATAATAAAAACCCACTTTGCCAGCCTGTCAGGATTTTTGTGAGATTTAAACAATATAATGGGAGGTAAAAGCTCTTTGTACACAATAAAACGGTCGACAAATAAAAGAGATTAACAATTAAAGACAGGTTTAATGTTCTGGAATGCATTATACTCAACTCACATTAACCTGAAAAGATTTCTGCAAACATCCTAAAGCTCCAGGCACAGAGGCTACTGTTTCTAGTGTCCACATGCACAGAATGCATCATAATGGTGATTTCTTAAAATATCGAGAAATGGCATTTGTCTTCACTTTTATCTGTCATACTTAGTTGAACAATGCTTTCTATTGATTTGTGGCATCAAAGTCACTTCCTTTTTTTAAGCATGACATTTTCTATTATCTCTTTGCAAGCACAGAAATCTAAAAGCAACACCATAAAAAAATAAAAAATAAAAACCGCACAGCTTAAGTATTGATTAAAAACAAACTTGGTTCATTAAAAACACTGCTGGGATTTGAAGCACTTAGAGGTAATCTTTTCTTTTCCTCAGCATTAAAAAAAATATAGTGATTTATAGATCTTTGTGCCTCTGAGAAAGAGTTCCTTGTTATTTTATGTGTGTTGGATTTAAAAAATATTGTAAGTTAGAATCCAAATTTTCCCTCACTGTTTTGTAGCTGTAGATGGAAAAGATAATGTTTCCTTTAAATAAAAATACTAATTTATGTCATTAAGGTTTGTAGAGCACCTTTTCTATTATGAAGATCTTTTATATAAGACACCTTATTCTTCTGTCTTATCCTGGAATTTCTTAGCCCTCCTCTAAAACGGACAAGGTCAGGGATATAGTAGAGGTCAAGCTGAGCAGTCACTAGTTGCTGTCTTTAGAGATCTTCCCAGAAAGGAAAAAATCTGTGCTCCTGTCAAAAGGAAATATGTGTCCCCATCTCAAGTGACTACATCATGTCCTTCCTTCCCGCCAGGTGTCCTAGTGGTTAGAGGTAAGAGTAGTGAGTCATAGGGTGACCCAGACCACCTGCCCTCCTAGAAGGGCATCAGTTAAGACCTTACTGCAAACCAAGGGGAATAAAAGACACTGTGGATTAAAAAGAATTCTTAGTACTGCTCAAAACTCCTTAGAATTCTGTTATGGATTTATGTCTTTAGATTTCTATCATTTTAAAACTAATTCTGTACATCAGTGATGTTAATCTTCAGTATTAAACATCCTTCAGTTTTTGCCATATCTGTATATCAACTATATTATTATTTTTTTAAATTCTTTCTAAAAATCGATCCGTTTTTTAACTTGACCTGTATTTAAAAGGGAATTTCAAATCTATCACTTTACAAATTTAAACAGAATATAAATTCAAAGGCAATAAAACCAAAACAATGGTAAAAAATCTTTCTTTGTTATTATTGATAGTCTGAAAGCTACTTCTTTCTTGTTTAAAAAAAAAAAAAAGACAGTGGTAGTAGACTGGTACAAGAAATAAATAGTATCTAATACCCCTGATCATGGTTGATCAGAGGACTGAGAGAAATTGAAAATGGAGTTATGTTCTCAGTCTGTGCCATGTGACACTGTGTCCATGAGCCACCAAAAAATCCCCACATATCCAGTGATACTTATCTTATCTTTTGAGAAAAACAGCAGTGGTTCCTCTTCATCATGTGTCTTTTGAGCTGTTTAGCCTCCAAGTCTGGTGCCACTACTGGAAAGGATAATATATGATAAGCACTTCACTCTGAAGGAAAAATCCAGTGAGTTTTCTCATTTTCATCCAGATTTATTGCTGTTATGTAGGTATAATCTCTGGTGATGGCTGAAAAACTATGACAAGGATCATAGGAACATAAGGTATTTTAAATTTTTCTCTCAAAATGAGGCCCCCAAAAGCCTCGGTTACTGAAATAGTGTGCTGCACTTCTCAGACTTTCATATGCATGTAAATCACCTGATGTCATTAAAATTCAGGTCTGTTTAGACGGGACCTGAAATTGTCCATGCTCACAGATGACGCCAATGCTTCTGGTGAGTGCACTGCACTTGAGTAGCAAGAGTTGGAGCACAGGCTCTGGATTCAGGCTGTGAACTCATTCATTGACTCTCAACTTCAACATTTCCTAAGGATGTGAACATAGACAAGTTATTTAATTTCTTAAAGCCAATTGCCACATCAGTCAAATGGGAGAAGCAGCCTGAGGAGGATACTGCTTCCTTACTGGATTGTTGAGGAGAACAAATGAGTTGAGAGATGTAAAGCACAGTGAGGTATACCTGGCACTTATTAAACCCTTAATATCCTGCCGGGGTTTTTTTCTTTTCTTTTCTTTTTTTTTTTCTAGGAATTGAACCCAGGGATGCTCCATCAAGCCATATTCCAAGCCCTTTTTATTTTGCGACAGGGATTTTGCTAAGTTGTTGAGTCTGCTCTGGAGCAAGGATCCTCCTGCCTGGCAATAAGGCAACTCTTATGATGAAGGTAAAAATGATAATATGATAAATTATCAGTAACATTTTATCTGTTCTTTGAACAAAGGTCTATTGCTACAGATGAGTCAAATTCTATTACTGAAGATTCTAGGGAATATTTGCAATCTGATCATTCTCTTACTATACTTCTTTAATAGCCCTACTAAACCAACATGGTAAAGATTCAATCCCTTGACTTGGTAGCAAACCTTTATTTGGTTTGTGATTGTCCCTCCAATGCTACTTTCTAGCTCTCCACCTCAAGTGATAATAATTCTTTAGTCAGAATAAACTATCTGAAATCCTAAATAGGCTATGTTTTTTCATATCTTAGTCCTTCAAGAGACTATGAACCCTGGAAGCCAAGAATATTTGTCTAGCATATTTCTCCTCCCAGTGGGGAACCAGAGTGTCTTCTCTGTATTTATATTCTCACTATCTTGTTTTTCTGCCATTATGTCCAATCTCATCTGTTTTATTGTATTTATTTATTTATTTATGGTATCAAGGATTGAACCAGGATACTTTATCACTGAGCTATATCTCTGAACCTTTTTTTATATTTTGAGATAAGGTCTCACTAAGTTGTTGAGACTTGAGATACATCTGCCTCAGCCTGTGGAGTCACTGGGATTACAAGTGTGTGACACCACACCCAGCTTATATCATATGTTTTAAATAACCTATTTGCACTCTTGATTCTCTCATTATATGGAACCATCTGTAGAGCAAGAATCATGCCTAATGTGTCATTAGAGCCAGGTAGTATAATATGAACTGTAATTTCTGTGTTCATTATACTATTTGGCATGGTGGTGCTAAATAGTTGTTGAATTAGTAAAAATACAGAAACTAAAAAAGCATGTATATGCTTTGATATTTGTTCTTTCATCCTCATTCAGACAAATTTCCACTTGTCAGAAACATAATGTTTAACTAGGCAGCAGTCGATATGCATTAAAGGATCACTATTTTGAAGAAGTTCTAAAAGGTTGCAAAGTTTACCCTTTTCTCATAATTAGTTATTATTAAATACTTCACAAAGAACTTTGGTGTGCCATGTAACTTGTGTTCTCAAGTATTTAATGTGCATGTGTGTATATATACTTTAAAATATAAGTATTTTACATTACCATAAGATAATTTTTTAAAGTTTTTCAACTTTTTCACTAATTATTTTTCAATATGTTGGTGAGCTCTGGAATTATGACGGAATTGAGAAAACCCACATTATACATCAGATTGCAATAACAGGCAAATTTTCTCTTCCTTTTCCAATATTTTGAGATCTCAATTTTAAGTAAAAACCCTGTAAAACTTTATTTAATATAGTTTCATATTTTATATAGTTTTATATTATAAAGTATTGTCTTTTTGCTATGTATGGGTGGTGCTAAGGATTGAATCCAGGGATTCTTGCATGCTAAGCATGTTCTCTGAAATTGAGCTGTACTCCCAACCCTTAATATTGTCATTTTTTAAATCAAAAGACTTCTAAAAATCTTTGTCACCTTGAAGTTTTAATTGATAAATTTTGTTCTTTATTTTGAAGCATATGATGTGTTATTTTTTAAAATCCGTGTCATCTTAGGCACAATAAAATTTTTAGAATATGGGGGAAATGGCAAGAGGTTTTGCGACTTGATGAGCAGGTTAAGGTGATCACAGAAGAGAAATATCCAGGGTACTCTCAAAACAGATGGCACAGCACAGGTCACCAATGGGGGAAATTTAATGTGCATTTTCTTGTTAAGAAATGAAGTTGCATGAAATTGCAAAGCCACCCAAGGTGGCTTATTCACTTTGACAATCTCATATAAATACTCTTTTAAAGTTTGTTTCTAAATGAAGAGGTAAGAATGATGTTCTAATTCTGATTATAATGAACTTTTATCAGACCATTGCTCTCACAATAACATGAAAAGAGTTTAACTTATATTGAAAACATTGATTAGAAAGCCTGGAAGAGCTACAAAGGCCCCTGAACTTGGAGCCAAGATCTTGAAGAGCAATACATAGGGACAGTCTGACATTTAGTTCATCTCTCCTCCCTGCAGTGTTTTCCACCTCATTAGTGATACATGAACCACTGAGCAACTTTCATCAGTTTCAAGGGGCAGCAAAGAAAGAAGAGTACAGCTAGAGCCTATCAAAGAAGAAGAATAGTGAAATCTCCAAATTCTTAATTGAGGTACTTGAAAAATTACAACAGACAATGTATAACTAGAAATAGAGTCTTCACTGTAACAGAAACCCAACCTCAAATAAATTTAATCTGTGATTGACTCAAATGATCTTCTGCTAGTCTAACTCCTGCCAAATAACAGAAAATTCTCATTGAGGAAATATAACACCTTCAAGAGACTTAAATTGTTTCTGTGGTATTTATGCAAAATATTCAGCATTCAATCAAAAATTAACTAACACACCAGTAGAAAAGACCAAATTAGCACAATCAAGAGTAAAAAAAGAAAGAGAACTATATAAGCTTCCAACAATAAAGACATCATACATGGACTAAGAAATAGCTATGATTACATAATAATGAAATGGGGATATATAAGGTTAGTCAGCATGTAACTGGGATCTATGAAGATTTACTATAAAAACCATGTAAAATCTAGAGCTAAGGAATAAGATATATAAAAAGTAAATAACCTGGGGCTGGGGATATAGCTCCCTTGGTAGAGTGCTTGTCTTGTGTGCACAAGGCCCTGGGTTCCATCCCCAGCACAATAAATAAATAAAAATAAATAAATAAATAAACAAATGAATAAGTTGATAGATATGATAGCCGAAGAAATACTAAAGAAATTACTCATTAAAAATAGGTTTGTATACTATATCACTTGCAGTAAAAGGGAAGGAAAACAAAATAAATATACATACTAAACTACAAAATGCTATTGTGACATTTAAAGGATCCATAGTTTGTGTATTAGAGCCCTTAATGTAAAGATATAAATTTCCTCCAAAGTGATTTGTAATTTCAATGAAATCTCAGCTAAAACTCCAGGTTTTTTTCCTCATTGTAGTTGAAAAAATTATTTTCAAAACAATGGAAAGATACAGAGAAATAAAAATAGGCACATGATTTTAAAAAAGAAAATTGAACAGGGTATACGATGACCTTTATGTGGATAACTATTCCCAGAGTCCTCTCCATACACAGAACTGTTACTTCTATTATTCTCAGAAAATAAGCTTTAAGACTAACCTATATGTTATCTTTATATATTCTGTAGATTTGTTTCACCTAGTAATTTATCCCATCATCCTATTAAGTTTCCATGTTTTGAGAGACATCATCATTACATTATAAATATATAAAAGTCAAATGCAATGAATAAATAATTCATATTAAAGTTTGTTTTAATCTATTCAGGCTGCACTTAGAATATCATAAATTGAGTAGCTTATAAGCAACAGGAATTTATTTCTCACAATTTTAGAGACTGAGAAGTCCAAGGTCAAGGTGCTGGGAGGGTCAGGCTAGTGAGGGCCCATTTCTGGTTGACAGAGGCACCTTCTTGATATGTTCTCACATGATGAAAGAAGCAAATCAGCTTTCTGCGGTCCGTGAGGCCTCTTTGTGCTGAGAGCCACTGCTGAGTCTGTATGGCCCCTGGCATTTTGCCAACAGTATTGATTGACAGGCGAGACATTACTATCCGCCTCTGCCGCAACTTTTGAGTTCTCTCACTATTTTGGAGTTCTCGTGGGGATTTCCGGGGATTCCCCAGAGTTCCCATTGGTTGGGGAAGTGCAGGAGGAGGGATTTCTGGGAGAGATATTTCCAGCTGGGGGTTCCTGGACAAGCCTCGTGGTGTTCGGGAGGATTCCCCGGGAGCTGTGTGAAGTGTTTTCCTGCAGTTTAAAAATAAAGTTTGTTCCTGCTTCAGTGGCTCCTGATTTGTGCCCAGCCAGACTGTGGCATTTGGCGGCCCTTGCGGGGAACGTCTGAAGCTTCGGGGTAAGTGAAATTGCTTGCCCCTAAGGGAAGGCGAGAGAATGGGTGACCATTTTAAAAAACAATGTGTTCTTGTTTTGATTTGTTTTGTGTTTGTTTCAAGCTGCCTATCCCTAGAATTTTCTCAGGCAGATTGGGAAAAATGGTTGGCTCAAGGTTTGAAGTTGTTCACCCCTGAGGAAGAGATAGAAATAGACCACAAATGCACATGTCAAGAAAATAGGAAAATTGATACAACGATTTTTTGTTCCGTTTTTGTTTCATTC
>NW_025999853.1:30369525-30410209 GCF_001458135.2 Marmota marmota marmota
TGCAAAGGCCTATCCACAAGTATGGCTGTATGCTGGACCGGTAGTCAGTGACGGGTATGATCCAATTGCAGTGGTACCAACCTAAGACAGGAGGCTGACGCCTAGAGGTCAGTTCATCCAATGACGGGTAAGGACCATATGTTGAATTGGACTGCCTACCAGGCACGGTCCCTAAGCCACATTGCTTGTTGTTTAATTAAACAAAAAGGGGGAGATGCTGAGAGCCACTGCTGAGTCTGTATGGCCCCTGGCATTTTGCCAACAGTATTGATTGACAGGCAAGATATTACTATCCGCCTCTGCCGCAACTTTTGAGTTCTCGCACTATTTTGGAGTTCTCGTGGGGATTTCCGGGGATTCCCCGAGAGTTCCCATTGGTTGGGGAAGTGCAGGAGGAGGGATTTCTGGGAGAGATATTTCCAGCTGGGGGTTCCTGGACAAGCCTCGTGGTGTTCGGGAGGATTCCCAGGGAGCTGTGTGAAGTGTTTGCCTGCAGTTTAAAAATAAAGTTTGTTCCTGCTTCAGTGGCTCCTGATTTGTGCCCAGCCAGACTGCAGCATCTTTGGCCGCTTTTATATGGGCATTAACTTCACCCGTGACCTAATCATCTCCTAAAGGCCCCACTACCGATTAGGGCTAAACAATTGAATCTTCAGGAGACACAAACATTCATTGTCTAACCATAACATAGATTCACCACAGTCTCTTACTGCATTTAAATTATAATTAAATAGCATTGTTTAATAAGGACTATTTTCAGTTTTACCACCATCTTTTTACCCAAATCATTTTATTCATTTCTATAATAGGTTAATTATAACTAAAATAATAACTATCTAAGACAATGAGCATGTATACTAGTCTAGAACCTAAACTTTTTAAAAATTTTTATAATTATAAATGATAGAATGCCTTTATTTTATTTGTTTATTTTTATGTGGTGCTAAGGATCGAACCCAGTGCCTCACACATGCTAGGCAAATGCTCTACCACTGAGCTACAGCTACAGCCCTGGAACCTGAACTTTTTATGTAGTTCTGAATCTGGTTTTAAAATAAGCTTGAGATAATTCTTTTAAATGACACATAAAAATTATTCATGTTTATAGGTTCATTATAATAATTTGATATGTATATCCAATGTATAATGGTAAATCAGGGTTATTAGCCTTTTCATCTACTCAAATGTTTACCATTTCTGTGTTATAGGTAACCTTCAAATATTTTGAAATATATCATAAATTGTTGTAGACTATAGTTAACCTCACCATGCTACAGAACACTAGAAGACCCCCTGTGGAACTTATTTGGGTACCTGTAATCTAACCTCTCTCCATTCTCTCTCCCCACTAACCTTTCCCATCTCTAGTGCCCACTCTTCTCCTCTCTTTTTCTATGAGGTCAATTATATTTGTGGAAGCCTTTTTTTATTTGCTATTTTGACTTCTTATACTTGTATTATGCAAACAATACCTTTTTCCTTTGATGTGTAAATTCCTCTGGTGATTTTCCCTTAAATTTTCCATGATTACCATGTACTTAGTATAGACATGAATTGATATAATTTTTGCTCAGGATGATAACATATTTTTGATCTTGGCATCCATATTTTAAATAAGGATGTAAATACATTCTACTTCTAATGCTCATTGCTACCAACCATTAAGTCACATGTTATTATTGGGATGATGCTAATATACATCTTGCTGTGAAGTCTTAATGATTTAATGTTCCTTTGAACTTTTAAAAATATTCTTACATATTTTAGCAGGATTCCTTTTTATACTTCTAACACTTTCATTTTTTTAATTTCTGATTTATTGCTTCAAGGTAACATTCTTTTGAAAACAGAATAATATAAAATGGTAAATTATAGATGTAACTAGGTCACAAACCTTGGACTGGTTGGTATTTTTCCTGAGAAATTAGAACTAAGAAGTATAATATGTAACCAAAAATCTAATCTAGAATAATTATAGCAGGAAGATGAATGAATTTGTGGGCCAAGTTTTATTTAAGTCATTAAGCTACAAACAAAACTAAAGCTTGTTCATAAAACGATAAACTGAATTTTCAAAACACATTTTCAATCCTCTACAACTTCAACAAAAAATCATTATGCTCATTTATGCCATATATTGGTATATGTTATTTACTCTAAAAGAGTATATACCTTGTTCATGTCAATAAAATTGCACCATAGAGCTTCCTAGTTCAAAAGAACTATCAACAAATACCCCTGAGATCCACCATTATAGAAAAGTAGTGTTATGCTGATTTTGCACATGAGCATTTATTAAGATACTTTAAAGAGCAGACACATTCAAAACCACTTTTTCTCCAAATATTCAAAGAAAATTAACACTGAACTGGATGGTAGGCACAACTGAATTCATTTGCACTTTCCACAAGCTGTCATCTGGAAGACACTGTCTTTCTTTGGAATGCTATGGGTAATTTATAGAAAAATTTATTACTCACAGTTCTAGATAATGTTGCCAAGGCAGCAACAGATTTGATGTCGTGTAGGGCCCACTATTCATAGATCATGCCTTCTGTGTGTCCTCATATGGCAGAAGATATGAATGAGCTTCCTCAGATCTCCTTTATAAGGGCACTAATCCCATTCATGATGACCAAGTTTTCAAGACCTAATCAATTTCTAAAGGCCTCTTGTCTTTATTCCACCACGTTGGAGACTGGGTTCCAATATATGAAGTTTGGAGAAACATAAACGTTCAGACGACTGCATTTACCCTAGTTTGAAAAGCATGACTCTAGGTACTCTAGATGAAGGTAGGCCACCGGGGATCTTGCTGCATACAGTACATTAACTTGGTCATCTTTGGCATTTTATAAAATTGTGGAGTAGGATATTGCTTTCTCCAAATAGACCAGGGGGCTATGGGTATATTTTCTGTATCTGTTCTAGCAGCTGTTGCTACTTGCTAGAAAACCCTCATTAACATAAGAAAGTTCATTGAAAAATACACCTGGAAAAATAAGAGAGGTGAAATACCAGGAAAATCCAAGAATGGAGTGACTTTATTTCTCTACTCCTACTTCCAACTTCACTGTACTGCATCCTTGGTGCCTATAATATGAAATGAGTGAGATGATTATATTTAAAATTAATGCATAATATTTAGTATTATGTGTCAATAGAAAGACTTTACAGATTGTGACTCTAGGGTACAAATATACTAATAAAAATATCCAAAATTCACTTAGACATTTTAATATCTGTAGGACTGTAGTCCTAATAGGGAAGACAAAAATATGAACAGAATTTAAAATTAAGTGAATTTTAAAGTATATTAGTTATATTCAACAAGTAATATATTCATCTTACTGAGAATTACAGACACTCCTCAAACTGAAATCAGGCAATATAATAAGGCTTAGGTCCTCTATTTTGTGTTATCAGACTAATTGTTTTTATATTTAGGAGTTTGAAGTAAATAGTTGTAAGAAGTCTCATGAGGACAGTCAGAAAGGTAAGGGAAAAATTATACTAATTTCAAACATTTGCAGGGTTCATCCTTGTATTAGGTCTTTCTCTGGTTGATAAGTCAAATCAGTGTTGTAGTTTGGATCTGAAATATTCACAAAGGTCCATGTGTTAAAGGCTTTGTCTTCAGCTTGGTGCTATTGGGACATGGTGGAACCTTTAAGAGATGGGGCCTAGTGGGATGTTTCAAGTTACTGGGGCTGTGTCCCCGAAGGGAACCATGGAATGCCAGTTTCTCATTCTTTCTTTGCTTCCTGGCTGCCATGAGGTGAGCAACTTCCTCTCTCATATATTCCTGCCATGCTGTTGTGCCTTACCACAGTCCCAAAAGCAGTGGGCTCAACCAATCACAGGATGAAACCTTCAAAAATGAAGGCTAAAATGAACCTTTCCTTTTTAAAAATGGATTATGTCAAGTATTTTGTTACAATAACACAAACTGACTAAAACTATCAGTTAGCTAAGAAGATAACCCTAAAAAATTCCCTTGTGGAGTTATACTTAAATTCACTGGAATAAATTAAAAGATTTGTCATTTGAAGTATATGAAGAAGTACATACATGTAATATTTAATAGTTTATAATAATAGTTTAAAATATTTAGATGTATTTAATTTTCCAAATGTATGAAGGAGGCCAAATATTAAATAAAATTTCCCTTTAAAATGATTGTTTATATTTGCTAGACTTACAATAAGAAGAAAAATATTTGTAAGCTAAGCTTAAAATCTTAAGAACTAGCTTATTTGTTAATTAAAATATGAATTTAAAGAATCAAATCAACCTTACCAACTTTTTATCCAACTTATTAAAGTTAAATAATCTTTTGTATTTAGATTTTTCAAATCTACTTCTGAAGCAAGCAAGTTTTTCATAATCATAATTTGCAGAAGGTAATTTATAAGAACTAGTACCAATTATAGTATGGTTCTTATTATGTTATGGATCAATTATAGTATGGTCCCTTGGGAAATAAATTTCACATGAAGTTGATCAGTCAGTAATCTTCACTGTGGTATGAACTATGGAAACTGTAATAGTGGTAATGATAAAGAAACACACACTCACCAACATGAAATAAAGTTAACCATTTTATCTTATACCTGAAAATTGGATATAGTCAATATCTTTGTAACCATATTTAAGTTTCAAATATTATATATATTTATTTTTTTTATTTTTCTCCTTGCTGAGATTTGAAATGAGCAAGCTGGTTAGAATAATATGCCTGTGAAATGCTCAACACTAGAGAATGTTTTTCATTTTAGAGTTCATATAAATGGTACCACCTCAGATGAGCAGCCTAGAATCACAGTAACTTTTCCAAAATTAATACATTGTTCAAGAAAACTTTCATCAAGTCACCAAATTAAGTATTCCTTATTTCCTGTGGTTCATTGGAAATGACAATTCATATAGCTGGTTCATTCTAACATACAAACCCAATGTTTTATTTTAGATCCCTCAAGAACATGCTGTTGTAACTAGACATTTTTTTCCCAGAAAAGTGAATTTAGGATTATCTAATATTGTTTGGTAATATTATGGTAGGAATTACAGGCATTAAAGTAATGCACATTACTCCCACATCTTTCACCTCACTGTGCAGTCAGCCAAATTATATATTTATTAGTTTTGTTAAGCTGGCCTCATGAGTCAATAGATTGAATTGAGTCTTTGTTAATTAAGTTTGCTGATGAAATGACTAGAAGCTTGGAGAATAGCTCTGGAATTAAAAATGAGTTTAACCAGCTGGAGGGGATTTATGCATTGGATAAGTATTGGACCAGATGACCTCTGTGGTCTTTTTGAACTCTGGAATTCTATAAAAGACTTAGAAATCAATATAACAAGAAATTATATGAAATGAATTCAATATAATAAACATCTAGAGGTAATGAATTCATATGTATATATATAGTCAAAATCAGAAATGAATGGTTATATACAGACATAGTTTTAGATTTTATAGAGAAACAATCTAAGCACGTTACTTAGTTAGGTTGATTTAATTAATTATAATACCGCAATGCCTTGCTTTCCAAAAACCTTTTTTAGACAATACATTTTTATTGTGTGCCAGAAACCGACAAGGTGTTCAAGCAAACTTTTGTTTTCTAGTTTTTTGTCAGTCTGCAATATGACATTTTCCTATAGCTAAGGAAACTCCTACAGCCAATTAAATTTTGACCTGCAGAAAGTGATTAGAAATGATGCACATCAATTGCAGGTCTTCTCTATAAATGTATTCTCATGGAATTCTCCATTTTCTTTCTTGTTTAATAGAGCTATAATAGAGTGACCCCAGGGAAAATTTCACTGTTCTGTATCAAAAGTAGACTCATTTAAAATACATGCACCCATGTAATTTTATTAATGCACATTTTAAGATGACACCAGGCATAAGTATTTCAGAAAAAAAAGTATATAAAAATATCCAATAAGGAGATAAAAGGCAAACTTCATTAGTCATCAAGAAGATGCAAGTTAGAACCTCAATGAAATGTTATTACATACCTTCCAGTATGATCACAATTTAAAAATGAGTTTTAGTGTCAAGTAATGGTAACTGGGAAGAAAAACATTCTTACACAATGACAGTAACAATGTAATTTTTTATGTTTGACATTACTATTACAGCTAATCCTGTATATCTTCTTTTTTAAATTATTTTTTAGTTGTAGTTGGACACAATACCTTTATTTTATTTATTTATTTATTTATTTATTTATTTATGTGGTGCTGAGGATCGAACCCAGCTCTCCCATGTGCTGGTGAGCGCTCTACCACTGAGCCATAACCCCAGCCCCTAATCATATATATCTTCTATTATCTAGCAACTACACTCTTAGGTTTTTCTTCAAATGAAAACTCTGTGTGTGTGTGTGTGTGTAATTATACAAAATTTTTTACAAATGCGTATTTAAAAACACTCAAAATAACTTCACTGGTAATAAACAAACCAGAAAAATAAATATCAATAGAATAAATTGTGATATATTCACAACAGATTAGCATAGAACAATAAAACAACAAATGCCTTTATTCCAGGCTAAATTACATAATATTAAAAAAGAAACTCCTAAAAAAGTCCAATATATACTATTTCAATTACATAAAATTCAAAAGCAAAAAAATAAAAAAAAGTTGAAAACAAACAACAGGTATAGAAACAAACAAGAATAGTAGTTACTTTCAGACTGTGTGGGTGGAGGGTGGGGTCTTATAGGGAATTGAGGCTTCTGGAATGCTGAGAATACCACACTTTGATTTTGGTTGTAATTTCATTGCTGTATTTTTTTGTTTGTTAATTCATGGAGTTTTTAAACCTAAAATTTGTGCAAGGATTTTTTTTTCATATGTTATAAAAAGAGTTAAATATCTGATGAGTTTAGGTTAAACATCCTAAATATATATTTGAGATTAAAACAATGAAAGTGCTGTACAATTCACCTTCTCAAAGGAGATTCAATGGTTTTAAATGCAATCATGCCTAGAGGCAGGCTGAGAGATTAGATGACCTTCTGGGTCTCTTTCAGCCCTATGATCCTATGATATTTCCTATAGTGTGTTGTTTTTCTTAAAACCCCCTTCAGTCTTTTCTACTTCTCCAGTATTGGGTTGTGTGGGACTGAATTTAATACTCCAGGGGGTTTCTCACAAGGGCAACATAAGTAGAAAGTCTGTCACCTCCCTAATAGGTAATATGATCGAGTTGTATCCAGTGGGAAATCTCAATAGCATTTTGTGTGGTCCTGCTACAGTTGGATGGATAATGCAAGGTCATATACAATTTTCTTTCTGCTCTCACCTCTGGTTATTTTAACATTATTTCTTCACAAGTTTTCCTTCACCTTGCATGCTTTGCACTAGATTTATTTTTTTCCCCTCAAGAGGTATAAAATTGACTTCCCTTTTGTCAATTTCAGAATAATTTTTTAAAACATTCTAAGTCTAAATACATAGGGTGGAGAATACTGATGATTTCAAGAAATTTTGTGGAAAATATCAGTGGGTTCTTTTCCATTACATAAACATTGATCAAATAGGTGATTTTGCTTTTAAATACATATTAATGTCTTATGGATGCATCCAAAAAAGTACAGTCTAGAAAATAGAAGAAAAAATTATATAAGATGATCTTATAACTATGGACATTTCAGATTTTACTCCTTAAACTTTCTTTCATGGGACTTATAAATAAGTTTTAATTAATACTAGTTTAAAGCCCTTGATTGACCCAGCTACAAATATTTCTAAATGAACAATTTCACACTAAAGAACATTGCAATATGAATCAAATTATGACTGTCAATATATTGCAACTTTTAAATAAAATACTAATTTATTTTAGTTTATAAAATGTGCTTTGTCATTGTTGACTATCTCAAAAAAAAAAAAAAAAGAACACACACACGTAAAGGAAAATAAGAAGAACTTAGATAGCTTTCTCTAAACACAGGCATTTTAGGAGCATTTTTACTTGTAGAATTCACAGGGTCTGAGAAGCCTATTATTTCTGGAAGTTCCCCAAGCAAAACATTTACTCTGGAGAAATAAGCTTGCAGATTTGAAGACATCTACATTAATTGACACTATAACATTTGTTCCCAGACTTTTAAGACTCTCTGAAGGCTGTAATTTTAGGGCACCCATTCAAACTTCATGTCACTGAATGGTTTGGGGCAACGATAGACAAACAGCATTCCACTGGTACTGTGCATCTGTGTATAAAGCAATCTCAAAATGCAGCTAATGGAATCTCAGCATGAAACCAGAAAAGATTTTTCCAAACTCATTATAGTTGTAGGTTATTCTCGTTTAAAAATTGATTTTGCAGTAGAAAGTAAAAATCTAACTTCACAATGTCATCAATCACTGGGAAAATACAACTATTTCTATGCACTAAAGCCTGGATGTAAAGCTTATTCATTCATAATTCATTAAATATTTTACATCATTCAAATACTACCAAAATCTCAATATAAATTGAAAGAGAACTTACAAAAATGCAAATAGAAAATTAGTATTTATTTTAGAAAAAAAATATTTTTTAAAAAAATACAAGTGTAATTGCTAGACATTCTAATCTATGGAAAAGCTGTAAGATGGTATAATAAACCAAAATTAGTTTTCTTTCAAAAAGAATCTCCTTCCTTAGATGATTGATGCCAGAGTTAATAATCATATATGAAACCTATCATATTGACATGCTAACAGAGAAATGAGTAAGTTTTGTTCAACAATTCAGTGATTTATTTAATGATTCCATTTAGATATGATTACCTAAAAGCCAATAAGAGAATAAATTTATTAACCAGGATTTTTTCATTGTTTTCATATTTCCTATTTTGTGCAACATACAGATGACATAATTTCCTAATTGCAGAGTATCTAGTCTCGTGTTTCTAAAAGAAGAGAATCCTAAAAGTATTTATTAACACCCCAGAATTTCATGGATCTCTGATTAATCTGTAATCTAGTTGGTTAAAGATAATCACATCCCCTTAAAGAAATTTGTGAATACAATTCACAACCAGATCCAGCCCAATCGTGCAGATGTTATATAAGTCAAATATCTTGATTAATGCCCATTTCATGTACTCACAGTACTGCTGTCTTAGACATCTTCTACTTTAAAGTTGTTCCTAACCCGTGGGTGGCAGACTTCAGGATAGCTGCCAACTTCCTGATTCCTGGTTTTCACACCTTTTGTTCCTTCCTTCAAGTGTGGGCTAGACTAACTCAATTCCTTCTGACAAACAGAACAGAGCAAAAGTAATGAGAATGTTATTTTTGAGATGAGCTTCTGAAAAATACTGTGGACTGCACCTTGTATGCTTTTTTTCCTCTTAGCCTCTCACTCATTTCTACAATGGAAGCCAGTGACCAGGTAGTGAGCTGCCATGTGACAAGGAAATGAGGATAGTATCTGGCCAACAAATGAAAAGAAACAAAATCCTGCCACCTGAAATGAGGAAAGATTCCTTCTACCAAGCAACTGAAGTCTGGTAGGAGTTGAGTCCTACTAACACCTTTATCACTGAGTATGGAATCAGATCTTCTCCCACTTGAGCCTGCAGATGAGACTACAGCTCTTACTGATGGTCTAACTGGAGCATCATGAAGATGTGAGTTAGCTGTCTAGCTAACTTCTGCTTAGATGCTAGATCCAGAAAAACTGTAAGATAATAAATATTTGTTGATTTAAACCACCAAGTTTTGAGCCAATTTTCAATACAGCAAAAGATAACCAACTTACATTTTTTATAACTTGTATAATTACCTTATCTTATCACATCTTGTGATCTGATTCTGAATTTGAAAATGTTGATAACTGTTAAAGTTGGTTAAAAAGTACATGAAGGTTTATGATATTATTCACTTTGGTATGCTTAAAAAAACACAAAGTTTCTTTTAAAATGTTTAAATAATCAGTAAATGAATTCTCATGTCTTCTTTCCTCTTTGTCCTCAAATAAAACTTTAGTTCCTTTTGTATTTTTTTCAGTTAGCTCTGTCCACATATTTTAGAGCATACTAATATAAATGGATGCATTTGCCAAAAAGCAACATGACATTAAAAAATAAAAGACTTAAGTGGTTTCTTTTAAATGTATGATCTGTAGGGGGGAAACATTTCTAACTTACAGGTCTGTGTAACAAGTCTGGCCTTTATAATTAAGCAAACTTGAGAGCAATTTGATGGAACAAAATAGTAATACAGCTCTTTTTATTTTGTCATCTGTAAAACTTAAAACATGCCTCATTGGCCTGTGATAAAGAGTATTTATAAAATATTAGCTGATATTTATTGAGTACTTATTATGTGCCTGGCAATATATTTCTTGTTTTATTTTAGGTAAACCTTAAAATGCTAATACAATAGACTGTGTTATGTTTCCAATTTATCAAAGAAAAATCAGGCACCTTCCCAAGATTACACAGGTGGCCAAGTGATGAAGCTAGAAATTGAACTGAGTTTTAATCATGAAGCTTTACTATATGCAACACATTATATATCTACAACAATGTCTAACAGAGCAAGCGCTAGTGCAATTTATTTCTCTTCATTATCCTCATTCAAAGACAGATTTAAGAGGCAGTGAGATAATTATCTGTGTCGGGTTTCTATTGACGTACAGCCATCCAAACACCTCCATGGCCTAAAATAACAAGCACCTGCTTGTTCTTACAGGTGTATAAATTGGCTCTACTTTGGACTGCAGATTGAGTTCACTATGATGTGTTTCTCATTCCAGTCCTGACACTGGACCAAGTACTTCTCAAATCCAAAGGAAAAAATCTCCAAGAAATGTAAGTTAAAGTCCTGAATGTTTCACGAGACTTCTAGTCAGAACTGGCATATCCTCACCACCCTCGTTCCAATACCAAATGAAGTCCCACAGCCAAGCCCAAAGTCAATGGGACAGGGAAGGATGCTAGGTCCACAGTGGATCATGCCAGGGAGGGAAAAGAGGAATTACAGATAAATGATACAATCTACAACCGCATTTGTGGAAATGTTATAGAATAAGCCCTGAATAAATAGTTGGGATATCTGATGTTTCAATTGTTACATATCCTAAAATTCTATAATTTTAGCATAATGAAAAAGTTGCTTTCCTAGCCCTTGTGTCATTCTGTGGTTAATAGGTCCATTACCACAAGTTGCCTTTTTTTTTTTTAAGTCTTATCTTTTTGTTAAATGAGGACATATAGAAATTTTACTCATTCTTTGGAAACTTTCTTCAATAATTCCTCAAAGGACTCCCTAATGACTCTAAAGTAATATCTATGATTACTGAATTACTTGAGAAATTATGTGTTTAGTCATGTATATCACTATAAATGTAAATGTATTATGTTTTTCAGGCACCTCTGAACAAAAACTTTCACATTATGGCCTGGTTTCTACAGGTAGAGCTCATGAACCATTATTCTCCACATGTGATCTCCTTTGCACTGGACAACAGGAATATCCAGGGACTCTGGTTAGTTATCCCTTCTTGTCTATCAAGGACACAGATTTTCATTTTCTTGTCTATCTTGGGGTAGTCCTCCCTTGGTGATTTTATTTTACTTAGTTTCACTTATTTCAGAATGAATGATTTTATTTTAAGTATATCCATCTCCCTCACTACATTGTAAATTCCTTCAGAGAAGAGGTTGAATCTTATTTATCTTGGTGTCATTTTTACACCTATGTCAGTGACTAAAACCTCATAGGTATTCAATACATTCCCTCTTGATGGAATTTGACTGAATAAATAGATGTCAAAACTTTACACTTTGAGCTGGCCACTCAAAGTTATAAAGTTATATTTTTTTTTAAATAGTAAGTTTTGATTAAGAAAATTTCAATTAATCCATTTCCCAAGTAAAGTTTGAAACTGAAATTATTAACAGGTAAGTTGAATAAATGTCATTTTTCATAAGCCTATCAGGTGAGACATATTGGGATCGAAATGGTAAGTTAAAGAAAAATCTATGAATAATTAGGATGACCCCACTAACGCACAAGGAAGAAGTGCTGATCCTAGAGAATAAAAACTATTACACTATGTAAAAATGCAAGTACCCCAACTATAACCTGTTTTCACATGAATTTTGGCTCCATGGAAAATGAAAATCTAAGTGTCATTACAGGGATAAAATAATTGTGATAAAAAAAATAACAATTAGTTTCAAAGGCTGTAGGATCTCTGATCTGGATTCTCCTTTCATACATCAGAAACCACATCTTGTTATCAAGACATCACAAACAAAACTCTGCTTTATCAAAGAAAAAAAGAGGAAAAAAATAGCATTATTGAACTCCGAGCGTTTTTCTCTAGGAATTACTGCATGTCTGCCATTTCTTTGTTCAATATATGTTTATTGAGTGTCTTACTTGTAGCATGCAATATTTTGTGTGAAAAAAAAATTAAAAAGGGCAGAAATATGGGAGAATATGAAATCCAGACACATAAATGTAGTTATGGAGGAAATATTGACAATTTAAGTACTGCTTGTTCTATAAGAACACAAAAGAACATCCAACCTGGACACCAAGTAGTGGAGGAAGCGAATTCTAAGTTGAAGAAATTGAGAATTACTGTTGATTTTTATTTTCTGTTTTAACAATATCTTACATGAACAGTAGGCAGATATTCCCTGTCCAAAATCCTGAAGCAAGATTCCTACAAGGGGTCAAAATTCAATTATAGCAGATGTTGCTTATGTAACAGTCCTGGCTACACCCTGTTTTCCTTTTTTTCTGCTTATTTTCTTAGGAATGATTGAATAAGCTCTCAAATAAATTATATTGAAGCTTAAGACAACCAGTGTTGGTTTATTTGTAACCAAGTTCCATAAAAATTCAGCCTTTAAAATATGTTAAGCAGAGGGCTGATGATTTAGCTCAATGGTAGAAAAATTGCTTAGCATGAGGTTCTGGGTTCACTACCCAGGAATGGAAAAAAAAAAAAGAAAGAAAGAAAAGAGAGAGAGAGAGAAAGAAAGAAAAGAAGGTAGACAGACGTTTGCATTTTCGTGCATTTTAGAACAACTTTCAGATGATGTAACAGGAGGGTGGTTCTTGTGGAGTCAGGGAATTGAATTCTGTGGGTTGACAATCAGCCAAACTAGAGATTATGATGGCCTCATCCACAGTGGTGGTGCTGGCAAAGAGAATATTCAGCGACTGTGAGAGAGATTGAAGTAGAATTTACAAAACTGTGGGAGATAAGAAGAAGAGAAAATGATTTTTTTTTCATTTTCATGTACACCATTCACTGACCAACTTCCGAATATGCATTTATTTTATAGGCAGCTAGGTGAAAACTCTTAACCACAGAAGTCTGAAAAAAAATAGATTAAACCTAAAAGACATAGCAGAAAGGACATAATAGAAGTGCAACTGTCAGGATTAAAGTAAGCAAAAACTCGCCTTAAAATGCCTCAAATCGTATGGAATTTTCTTTGACCCATCTATCTGAGAATTTAGAGGTAAGTAATGATTTAACTCAGGAGCTAAGTTAAATCTCTGTATTAAGCTTGACTCTTTCATTCTTGGGGGGTGCTTTTTCTCATAAGGTGACACAAATAAGGTAGTTTGGGCTATAAATCTGTGCTCACAAAAGCTCAGAGGAAAGGAGCCAATTCTTTTTATGTCCCTAAATGGAAAGAGAACACATATTCTAGAACCTTCAGAAAACTGCTCTCCTTTTATCACTGTTGCACACAGGGCATGTGCCCACTCTTGAAATAATTACTGTGACCAAGAAACTTTCATGAGTGACAGCTCAGCCTTGAGACTGATAAAGGAAAACATTTATAATGGTAATAAAAAAGGACAGTACGAATAAATAGTATTAGCAGTTTAAAGGGGCAATGTGAACATAGTTCATGAGAGCTTGGTTTTAAGCATAAGAGAATTTTACCAAGAACTCTGTGCCAATATATTTGAAAAAAGATAAATGGGAAATTTGGGGGAAAGTCAGTTACTAAAATTGATATAATAATAGGAAAGCTGAATAGATTGGTAACTATCTTTATTGAGGTATGGTTGATATGCCTAAAACCTGCACATCCTTAATGTATAGAACAGGTACCCATGATACCATCTCCACAGGTAACACATGCAGCCAATGCTTCCCAATGTTCCCTTTGTGCCTATTTTGCTGTTGTTGTTTTTGTTGGTAAGAATAGTTGTGTTGTTGTAAATGTTTTGTTTAAGAAACTTTAACATTTTAAATTAATATATTTTAAATTGCACAATACTGAATGATTAACTATAGGCACTATGTTGTACAGCAGATCTCTAGAATTTTTTTTTATCTAGCGCAAATACCTATTGAGCAACTCCAAAATATTTTAGACAAAAAAAAATTATCTAAAACTCTCTTACTTAACTATCTAAATTTCTGCTCTATTTTATGTATCATATAACAAATGAGAAAACTAGGCAGTAATAGTATAAAACTTAAATTATTTGTTAAATTTCACCCTTAGTAAGAAAATTATACAAATTTAACATGCATAAAAACAAATTTGATCCAATATATTTTTTAAAAAACTCTAAAATACCAAAAAATTTATTCTAGGAATTCAAGATTAGGATAATATTTTTTAATTAATATTTCAGTATAGGGCTGGAATTGTAGCTCAGTGGCAGAGCACTTGCTTAGCACATGTGAGGCCCTGGGTTGGATCCTTAGAACCATATAAAAATAAACAAATAAAATAGTTCAGTATAAAATATTAATCTATTAAATGAATACATGTTGGATAAAAATGGAAAATTTATTTGAAAAGTTCAACATCCAATTATGAAAATAGTTCTTAACAAATGAGGCATTAAAGGGAAGATTGTTACCTGATAAAATACTATAAAAACTCTACGGTAGCCAGGTGCAGTGGCACACGCCTGTAATCCCAGAAGCTGAGGCAGAGGATTGCAAGTTCAAAGGTAGCCTCATCAATTTAGTGAAGCCCTGAGTAACTTGGTAACACCCTGTTTCAAAATAAAACCTAAGAAGGACTGGGATGTACTCAGTGGTTAAGTGTTACTGGGTTCAATTCCTGCTACCAAAACAAATTCTATGGAGATATTATTCTTAAAAGCAGAGCATAATAATCATTCCCATTAATATCAGAAACGAAGCAAGTGATTTATTATCATTCAGTTATTGTATGTTCTACTGCATCCTCTAGACAGTATTGTAATTCAAGAACAATAAATATGAAGCATATGCATTTTAAAAGTAACAAAAAAGTTGTCATTTACATAGAAAATCTAGGATAGTCTTAGACAACATTCAACCTGATAGACTGTTTAGTGGGTTGCAAATAAAATAAACATTGAAATTACTAGAATTCTTATTCATAAGCAATAACAAATTGGAAAAAATTATACCAAATATAAACATTTAAATAGCAATTAAATTATATTTATAATAGATCAAAATGTTAGAACAATTTTCTTCCTTCCTTTTTAATAAAATGATATTTATGTACATATGTACATATATAGACAGAGACATATGTGTGTGTGTGTGTGTGTGTGTGTGTGTACCTATCAAGTCGAACATATGATAAAATTGTGAACATTTTTTTTTCTCTCATTTAGACAGCAATTAAATAGACCTATAAGCTTCTGTGACTGAAAAGTGTTTATGAAGCACAGGGGAGACTTTTGAGGAAAATATTTTTTCAATATATTTTTTAATAGTTTTATTCATTAGTATTGCATTCAGGTTGACTAAGGCTTTGAATTACATACTTTTTCTGTCTTAAAGTTGTATTAACACCTCTCATAATATCCATAAAATAGGATTATTTTTCCCATAATTAGAAAGGGCTTTTTCACATCCTGTTTCCAAATATTATTGAGTATTTGGCACTTTGGGATAACTTAAATTACTTTGGTTGAACTTGAAATGTAGATTTATCATACTGCTTTCTTGAACTAACAAGAAAATAAAGTGCATATTTGTATTGTGTTCATGCCAAGACCAAAATAAACTAAATGAGAACAGTAATTTTTTTTCCCTAACCCAATGATGGGTCTTTTGGGCTTAAATACCAACATTCATGGGAACTTTGAATTTAGTTGTCCTTATAAAATCAGGAGCTGTGGAAAAGCATAGCTAGTTAAACATAGAATCCACAGGCAGCATAGCAATGAACTATGAATCCTGAATACTTCCCTGCTTAAATATTTATCACTATTATTTCAACTATGAAAATTCTACACACGATTAAAGTCCAATTTAAATTTCATTGTCTCTAAATTGTATTCTCAATTGATTAAAATGGGATATAATATCTTCCTGCAAGCTGAATTGAGGTTTTGTGTGAACTATGCATAGAATCATATACTACTAGCTTTAGAAAGGAACCCTCAGATCATCTAGTAGGGGCAACCTTCTTTTCAGTGAAAAAATGATCTCCTTACATAACAACATTGGCAAGTAGTTGAGCCAGCTTCTGCTTAAAACCTGCTAAGTGCTTAAAAACTTTGGCAGACAGTCCATGTGGTCTATCTAGTATCCAGGACCAATTCTCTCCTTTCTCCTTACTTCCCCAAAGTGGAGGTTGAAGAGTTAAAAAAAAAATCTGAACATAGTTAAGGGGAGACTTTATCTAGAAGGAAGATATAGCAAAGGAATAACTCTCGTGTCTTATAAATCTACAAGAGTCTCAAAATCAAAGAGAAAAAGGCTCTTCTTTTAGAGGGAGGGCTAAGCAGCAAGTGAAGAGAAGTGGGTAAAAGAGGGGGTAAGCTGACTGCAAATGTTATGCTTTGGTGGAAAATAGTCTTCCTGCAGTCAGTTGTCAGGATAAACTGAGAAGGAAGCATGTTCTGCATTTCAGGTCTTGTTTGGGCTTGGGGGCAAGCTGATATGCAGGGGCTTGTCGGGAAGAGAGAAGCCTAACTAAAGTTTGGTCAAGGCAAAACAGAGGCTAAGAAATGGGAAACTGAGCACCTGATTAGAAGCAATGATGTGTTTTGAAGGGTGACTGTGTGATGGCCTAGTTAATAAGGTCCAAACAGCTTATTTCTGCCTTTATTTTCCTGATAAAAGGGATCCACTTGGCTAGGAAGCAGTTTTCAATGCTTATTAGCATTGATGCCTAGAAGCAGAGCAACCATCTTGTGAATATGGAGAAGAAGCCACAAGATTGGGACAGTGGTTAGAAGGAGCTACATTAAGCCACAGTCTTAATTTGTTGAAAAATATTTAATAATTTGTCCTAACATTTTGCCAGAAATTAACATTGATTTATAACTTTTTAAGATACTTCAATTTTCTTTGTACTCTTCTTGATATGTTTTTATATTTACCTATCTCCAGCCTTGTGAATTTTCAATTATATGTGTGATTTTCAAAGATAATTTTATTTTCATTTTCCTAATTTCTATGCATTTATTTTTATGTGCCAAACACTTTGACTTTTACTTACTGTGATTATTGACACTTATATCCATCTTTGAAGCAGAAAGTCAAATTATTGAATATGAAAATAGTATATAATTGTAAAATACTACACAAACATCAGTTATATTAACGTATTGTTTTTGGATCCTGTTACTGCCTTCTACTTAGTAAATGCACATTGATATATTTGAGAAATTCCATGAAATGTCTAATTTTGACAAATTATATACATTGTGAGGACTCAAGAAGCTCTGATTTAGTTTTAATGGTATTTCAAAACATCACACTGTGCAAGTAGCTACATGACAAGAATGAACTAAAACTAAATATGAATATCTTTCTGCAAGGCTTTTAAAAATTAATTGAATTATTTCAATTGCATTAGAGAAGTACAATGTTTAAAGAAATCCCATGGTGAAACCTTTCACAAATGCAATGTCTACCTTTATTCACCAATAATTTATCTGCTGGGGTTTTCTGTTGCTCCAGGCAGAATTTGTAAGATCCGAGCACTTGCAATAGTGACTTATATAAGTGTTAACCAGGATTTCAGCTAACAACTTGGAAGAGTTGTCAGGGAAACGAAGGAGAGACAAAAGGTAGGTCTGAAAAAAACAGCAAAACTCTTTCAATCATGAATTTGAGCAGGTAGGTTTTTTTCTGGCAGCAGCTTGATTCTACTGAGCAGCTTTGCCCAGGGGCCACATGGTGGTCTACGTAAAGCTCATCCCCTGTGAAAATCTGCATCTCTCCTGGTTGACTAAAATCTTCACTGTAGCTATGATGTTTTGAATTTCAAAGCCCATAGTTAGTTCCCTTCTCTCAGATCCTTCTCTGATTAGAGGGGGATCAGAGTTGTGGCAGATGGAAGATCTGATTTGTGACTTGATGATACCTAAGACAGAGTCCTCTAGGGACCCACATAGTGTTACATAAGGACAATTAAAAAGCAAGGACTAGACAATATATCCCATCACTGTCACAGTTAAAGAAATTCCCTTAGGGGAAACCAAGACAAACCTAAATTGACAGTTTCAGTTTGGGTTTTCATCTGGGCCACATCATCCTGACAAAACATCAAAACAAGTTTTAAATATGGCTCTAAATAGGCTTATTAACGTAATGTTCAATGAGGAAGAAAATTAATCTGAATATGGGAATCAGAATTTTAGCATATATCAAAAAATTATATCTTTCAAACATATTGAATGACTTTAAATGTTAACATTGTCTAATAATGGTAATGAGAAATATTGTTTGCATGAATAGCAAAATGGTTTATAATTAGGAAATTAATTATTCAAGAGGAAATGGGGCTGGGATGTAACTCAGTGGCAAAGCACTTGCCTCATGTACATGAAGCCGGGGGTTTGAGCCCTAGTTCCCAAAACGAAAAAAAGAAAAAAAAGGGTAAAGGCATGCTTCCAAATTTCATAAGTGACTCAAAAAACATCTTTCATTATATTTTAATTCTTTTAGAACATTTTCCTGGCAATTCATTTTGTATGATTCATTTTTTTTGTGTGTGGAAAAACTTCTAATGATGGAATTCTAGCATAAAATTCATATTGGATTCTACATAAAAGACACATTCTAAATTAATAAAAGCTTAAATTTGTCTAATACTGAGTTTCCTAGCAACCTATTATATTAATCGATATAAAGACAAAAGAACAATAAAAATGATTGGTGCAAAAGTTTTCAAATGTAAGAACTATTACCAAAGCCTTGAAATAAAATTGTCAAATATCAGACAATGTCAATTATTATATGAAAGGCATTCAATTTTGGCCACTTTGCTGGTATTGAGAAATAAGTCTCATCTTAAAGAAGATGTGATTTCTTATAAGGCTTTTACAGAGAAAACACTAGATTTTTAAAAATCATTTTTGTAAGAAATAATCAACTGTATTGGGCATGATGGCACATGCCATTCATCCCAGCAGCTTGAGAGGCTAAGGTAGGAGGACTGAAAGTTCAAAGCCAGCCTCAGCAACTTAGAGAGGCCCTGAGCAACTTAGCAAGACCCTGTCTCATAATAAAAAAATAAAAAGGAAGGCTGGGCATGTAGCTCAGTGGTTAAGCATCTCTTGGTTCTAAAGGAAAAACAAAAACAAAACAAACAAAAATACAACAAATAAACTCAATATTATATAGTTCATATTACCATAAAATTCTGCCCTGTGTTTATAGACAGGATTTATAATAAAAATTCTGTAAAAGAAGTTTAAATAATACTGTCAAGTTCACAAATTAGGTTTGTCGGGGAAATAAGAGGATAAAAAAGAAGAATTGAAGAAGAACCATAAAGCTATACCTAACAGTGCGGTAATTGTGAGCATGTATGTTTAATGTTGAATAAGTAGTAGTTGTTTTGCCAAATATCCAATATTTTTGCAGTATCAATTAATAGTTATGAGGGAACATTAGTATATATTTTGACTTAGACATCTTTTCAATCCCTCTCAGCTTTTATAACTTCAAAAAATCTAGAAAATATATATTATTAGTGTTGCATTCTATTAGTGTTGAAATTTAGCATTTTAACATTGATTCCCTTAAAAGCAGAGGGTACATCAAGTCCAGAGTGTTATGGGACTAATGGCAGTGGTCTACATGCATGGGCTGGCCACCCTTAACCGAAGACCTCTGCCACACCATCAAATTATGGACTGTCTTCGGGCTGGCTGATCCCACCTTTCATCTGCAATTTCACACTCTCTAACACTCAGTGATTAATGAACTGTAAAGTAACAACCAGTCTTTAAACAGGTCAGCATTTTTTCTCCCAACTTGAATGAATATAAAGTTTTACCCTGAAGTTGTCAAGAATTTATGAGCAAAAATTCCTTTTTTTCTTTTTTCCCCCTCTAGCTCTATAACTGATTACTACCCAATAAAGAAACCCAACATAAAATTAGGCAATCAAAGATTACTTCTTTTTTCTGTAGTCATCATAAAGGGTTTTGTGATTTTTTAAATCAATTATTCCAAATTATTCTAACCACTATGATACATGATAAGCTCTTTCAAAATTTCCACTTTCTAACTTTATTTTAGTATCAAGGGCCTTGTGAAAAAGAAATAATTCAGTGAAGTAAATGTAATTTTAGATCTGAGAACAGGCTGACATTCAAAAACTTGCATAACTGAATCAGAAATGCTCAATATGCATAGAGATGCTTTTCCTAATAACACTATGATTCCTGTAAGTAAACAAAAAGTACAAATAAAGTAAGATTTTAAACTGAAGTAGAAAATAAAAAGTTCAGGAAAATAGAAAAATTTTTAAACCGAAAATCTGAGGAAAGAGAGACGAGAACTGGTTTAATGCTAGCGTATTGATTTCTAGATTTTTTATCCAAATTGCCTTTCCCAGAAAACTCTTCTTGCTTACAAAGTAAAATTCTAATTGATTCAAGAGATTATCATGGATTCAGAGTATGAACAACCAAAAGCTGACTTTAGCTTTCAGTAAACTTGGATTTAGCATACATTTTGCAATTAAATTTTCCTATGAATGAAATAAATTCCTTCTCTTTTGAAACTATGCTTTCTCATTCTCCTTGTTATTCCAGAAAAATGTATAAATGGTAAAATTCCATATAATGTCCAATTATAAACTGTTATAATGCCATCAGTATATTAAGAAATCTCACTGTCCATAAATATATTTTGCATCTTTATATTACCTTTTTTTGGATTTTGAAACATTCAACTCACATGTATTATTCTCATTACTTACATTTCAAGGATCAATATTTTAGTGTTCTTTGAATAGAAAACCAAACCCAAAATTTGTTCATCATCCCAACATTAGAATTTCTTTCTTTCTTCCAAACTGCATCCTTCCTACCAATTGATATATATATATATATATATATATATATATATATATATATATGATATCTATAACAAGTTTTTTTTCCTGAGACATATGAATTCACATCATGACATATAAGAATAGCTCAATGTTTTGGTAGAACTTGAATTAGTCACAAACGTTATTAGCTTTCCAAAGAATTTCAATCAAAAGTCTTGGAAAATAGTGTCCTCCCCTCCAAAAAAAAAAGAGGTTCTAAAAACTTTGGGCACCAGAAAGTTATTTGTTTCAAAGTTATAACAATTATGTTTAGACCAAAATGTCTTATATTTTGGCACTCTGAATGCACAACGATGTCTTTCCTGGTGAAATTTTAGCTTTTGACTATAGTTAGAGAATCATAACCACTGTCTTCCATTTCTCATTGCAGTACTACCAGTAACATGAGGCTGATCATGACTGTGAATTGGCCCACTTAGGGGTGTTTGGACTCTTTTAAAATCAATGCTTACTCCAAAATTCAAAATGATTTTTTAAATTAGGTGAAAATGCCAGGAAATTATGTTTTTTCAAATCTGTTTTCTTCACATGACATGGCATTGGTATCACAGAGGTAGGGTTGCTTTAAGATACATAGCACAGGCTGAAATGCTTCATAGAGATACTAGATTTGTCTTTTTTTTTTTTTTTTTTTTGCACAATTATTTCATGACACTAGGATAAAGTTTTTGAAAATTCAGCACAAGAATTTTGTTTTTGTCACTACTTATTTTCCTTTATTCTTATTCATTCTCTTACAATTAGTTGTTCCAGAGGAAAGAGACCTCCTCCTTTTAAGGATCAGGGTAATGGTTGTGCTGACAAAGGAATGTGGCCAGGGGTGCAAAAAACTGTTCACTGATTGTCATCAGTCATGCTGAGAGAGCGATCCACTATAAGGCTTTTGAATCTTTCCAGCCAAGTACTTTTTGCGGTGGGGGGGTGGGGTACAAGGATTAAACTCAGGGGCACTCAACTACTGAGCCACATCCCCAGCCCTTTTTTGTATTTTATTTAGAGACAGGGTCTCACTGAGTTGCTTAGCACCTCACCATTGCTGAGGCTGAGCTTTGAACTTGGGATACTCCTGTCTCAGTCTCCCTAGTGGCTGGGATTGCAGGCCTGTGCTACCACACCCAGTTCAAACCAAGTACTTTTGGTAGAGCCATTGACTCACCAGTTTTACACATATGCAGGAATTTTGTATGCCAATGCAAAGCAAGGTTCTGACAGACAAAAATGGAAATTCAGGGACAATAATAGAAATACATTCTTTTTTATTTTTGTGTTTACTTCACTAACCTTATTTGAAAACAAAATGCACCATGCAGAGTAATTTAATCTAGGGACTCATATTTTCCATAGAATATATCCAAGATTAGTTTATTATTACTATAAATTGGGAAAGGTTTGGGGTATATCTCTTATTAGTTCTTCATAAGGACAGAATGACCCATTCATATATTCATTCATTCATTTAAACAACAAACGCTTATGGATAACATGTTAATTCTTAGGCATTTTTTTTGTGTGCTGAGTAGTACACAGGAACAGCAATGGTGTCTAACACCAGACAAACTTCCCCTTAGAGGAAGTAGAAAATACATAATTAAATAAAGATGAAAATTTCATAAGTACCCTGAATAAAAATGAAGCATGATTATGTGATTTAGTGTCTAAAGAAGAAGGGAAATTAGAGTATATAAGGAAGAGTTTCAAAGTGTTTTTTGAATTATGACATAATGAGTAAGAACTTGTCATGCAAAAGTCAAGGTAAGAGAATTCCATGCAGAGCATTGGGACTCGAAATAAAACTAAAGTGTTCAAGAAACTGGAGGACATTAAAAAGGTGTCATTTTCCTTCTATTTTTTACCTGCCACAGTTTTAAAATGTGCAAAGGGCAAAGGGCTCACTATGCCTTTGAGAAAATAAGATTCTAACTTCCTTGTTTGAGAACTTAAACTTTTTTTTTTTTTTTCCAAAACTGATTATCCCAAGACTTTTGGGAATCCCCACTTTCACATCAATCATTAAGCTAACTGGAACCCAAGCTCATAACCTACACAATAAGTATTTATAGACATAAGTACATCTGAAACTCAGAAAAATACATAATTTAATTTGTTAGGTTGGTTTTTGTTTTTTGTTTGTTTGTTTTTGCAATACTAGGAATTGAACCCAGGGTCTTCTTACACATGCTAGGCAAGTACTCTGCTACAGAGTTACATCTCCATCCCTAAAACTCAGAAAAATCTATGAAGTTGAGTTCATAGCATTCTTACATTTATCATGAAGTTTGGGGAGCATCTCTTAAGTAGCTGAATTCAGGAATATTATTCCACAAATTCATGAGTTCTAAAATTCAAGTCTTCTTTATGAAATTATTTTTCTCTTCTATTTCTGTTGCATAATCTACCTAATTTCCTTCCAGAAGGTCTTTTGTCCATTTTTTATTTTTTAAATCCAACTATTACTATTCTCTGATTTTTCATTAGCTCATGTTCTTTCCAATGCTTAATACCTTTCCATCTATATCTTCTTAACTAAATCCTGCTTATCTTCTAAAGCTCAGCTTAAGTATTTACTTAGGTTCTTTCTAAGATCTAGACCAGGAAGAAAAACAAATTTTATGTCTCTTGGTACTTTGCACTTTGGGTATCAGTCCCCTTCTTAATATTGCTTTGAGAGCGGAGATTTTGAATTTTCTAACTCTGCATATCTCACAGCACCTAGCAAATTACCCAATCAGAGCAAATACCTGTGGGGAAGGCAGAGATAGGAGACAGCAAGTAAGTTCTCTATTTCACACTTGTCATAGAGAGGAGAAGAATCTGCATGCCACAGAGAGAAAAAGCAGGGTAGAATATGGACTTGCCTGTCTCTCCCCAACCTGGAAAAATGACTTCTCACTGGGCAGAACAGGGACGGATCTGAACCTGTAAATTCCTGCTCCTGTATATCTTCCAAGTGTTGAGAAGTCTCAAGATTCATGCTGTCTTTAATTTTTGAAAGTACTCTTTCCATCTGTTAAAGGGAGACGCCTGCATTTCTGACTATAGATTTTTCAGTAGGAAAAATATTAGGAAGCCTGATTGTAGCTACATACCTAAAGTATATTTTCCAGATCACTTGATTAAAAATAAAGCTGTAGTGTTCAGATTCTTTTTCTATCTTTTAAACAAACCCTCAGTAAGTGCTTGATGAGTGAATGTATGCACCAAGTAGAGTTTGAAAACTCATGTACCTTTTTTAGCCTTCTCTTTTGGACTTATTAAAAGCCACTTCCTTTAGAAGAGTCAACAAGTTGAAACACAAATCTACATCAGTATTCTCAGTGCTACAATTGTCTTAGCTGGCAGCTGAGACAGCACATCATTGTGGCAAATTAATATTCTGATATTTAGAAAATCTTTTTCTAAATAAAGACCCTCTCAGTTTTAAAGATTGAAGGTTAGAACGCTAATTATCTTCTTAATTAACACTACTGAGAAGTCGTACCAGATAGAATGCTTTAGACATATACAAAGGGGCAAGGTTCAGCCAAGTGTCCTTACTTACAGCAATACAACTTTGTAGACTCAGACTCTGATATTTTAGACACAAGCAAATTTATATTCCCAAGAAAAAGCAAAATAACACTGTGTTTCATGATTAAATAATTATTGCATAGCAAATGAGTGACTAATATTTTTCATATAAACTAGAATCAACATATAACAAATGCTTTGCAATACCCCATGAGATTTTTTGGGTTTTTTTTTTTTTTTGGAAGAGCCCTGTATCTAACGTAAATAAACTAAAGAAAATTCATTCCATCTGGAAGGAAAAAAATAAAATATTTAACATTATCAAAACTAAGGGTGAAGAAAGCATACATAACAATTCTTAGTATCAATGCAGTTGTGAGTAGCAGCTAGCCCAAGAAAATCCCCTGCATCCTGTCTAAATAAAGTACATTTGAATAATAAAGACCATGAGTCATGCCAAAGAACTAGAATCTTGAATTCATCAGCAAAGTGCAAGTGAAAATCATATTGCCTTTTTTATTTAAAGTGACTTTTGAATCTTTTGCTCTAATTCTTTTAAAAATTTAAATGTTTTCTAGTAGTGTTTCTTTTCCAGAGCAGGCAAGTTTCCTCCTGTAGTAAACACCAGGCCATTTCTGGGAAACAGATTGGACTTGTATTATTCTGCTAGAATGTAGCAATGACTTAACAATTTAATCATTACTGGAAAAAAAAAAACTTAAATAGAAATTAAAATCTCACTATATGTATCTCTTATTTCCTGCAGACTTCTAATTTAGATTTTAATTCAATGTATTCTACAATTTAGAAGCTTTCCACTTTCCTTTCCATGAATTTGACATTTAGATCTGAGTTCCCTGGTGGGGAACATTAGCCACCAGTACACAGGCTCACCTGTTAACGATTCCCAACAACCTCTGAAATGGAAACTCCATATCACTGAGGTCATTCCATTGAAGCCAGGCCTTCTCCAGCTGTGATGTCACCAGCTAATCACATTTCTCACAAGTTTTAGAAGGCCAGTGCTGATTAGATGGAAGAAGCACCAAGCTTTACGGAATCTAAAAATGTCACAAAAGGAGGCAATGTCTAGTTGTGAGCCCCTTGCCCTTGTAGGAACACCAGATTGTACTAAAAGAGTACTCTACTTATGTGTAAATTGTTACCGTTTTCATTGAGAGTGGGAGACCTGGCCTTAGAGGAAAGAGATAAGTTGGCAGCTTTTGATGAGAAAAAGGTGGCTTGAAATTTATCACCACTCACATAAATGAACTTTCCTGAGGGGGGTAAATTCAGAAATAGTTCATTTCTTCAGCTCATCTTCCTATACTATATCCCAAGTCACCTAGGTTTAGCTTCTCCAGTCACCTCCAAGAAGGAGCTGGGCAGAGGACACTTCAACCTCTCTCAACCATGGATTTGCACCCCATTTCATGATCCAGGCCTATTTGTCCCAAGCTGATGTGATTTGATTATGTTTCTCTTTCATTTTTATCTTTCCAAAGTCTAGAAGGCAAAAGTAGTTATTTTTGCCAGTAACACTAACATTTTTTTTTAATCAAGCCACGGTTTTCTTTTCTATTTATTACCTACACCAGGAATTGTGTGTTTTGAAAATTTGGGGGGAAAAATGCTTAATATATTGTTAAACTTAGTCTTTTGTGCTGGTCTGAAAAAACAACAACAACATTATGATATAGTCAGGCAATTACTGATGTCAATAGGGTAAACTGAACTTGTTTTTAAATGTAGACTAAAACAGAGTAAATAAATGTTTTACAAATAACCCATTCAATAAATGGGCAAAAAACTAAATAGAAGCACAAACCGCCAACAATTACATGAAAAAAATGTTCCATATTTCTGGACATCAGAGATATGCAAATCAAAGCTGCTTTACTATCTCGTCTCAACTTTAGTTAGAATGGTAATCATCAAGAATACAAATAACAGTATATGCTGGTGAGGATATAGGGGGAAAGTACTCTTGTACACTGCTGGTGGAAATGTGCAGCCACTATGGAAATCAGTACAGAGGTTCTTCCAAAGACTAGGAATAGACAAACCATATGATGCAGCCATAACACCATTCCTTGGTGGTTTTACAAAAGAATTAAGGTCTGCATGCTATAGGGATACATGCATACCCATGTCTATAGCAGCACAATTCATGACAGCCTAAGTTTCCATCAACAGATAAATGGATGAAGAAAATATGGCATATATACACAATGGAACTTTATTTGAACATAAAAAAAGAACAAAGTTATGTCATCTGTAGGAAAATGGATGGAACTGAAAAAAATCTTGTTAAGCAAAATAAGCCAGACTGGAAAAATCAAGTGTTTTTTTTTTTTCTCTAATATGTGAAAGTTAGAAAAAAGGAGAAAAAAAAAAAACTCATGAAAACATAAGGGAGACCAGCAGAGTATAGGAGGGGGATAATTTAGATGAAGAAGAAGGGTACTCAAGGAGAGGTACTGGGGATTGAAATTGATTAAATTAGATTGTGTACATTTACCAATACGCCACAATGAATCCCAATATTCTATATAATTCTTATGAGCTAATTAAAATGTGTTATTTGGAGAGGATATTTTTCATTCTTCTGATGTTACATTCTATATGGAGGGGACTCCAATGTGATAGCAATCTAGCTTGTCTATGTTTTACATCTCCCAATAGATAAATAACGACAGACTGGTGATTTTACAATGAAAATCTGGGAAGTTCAGTCACTTACTATTCTCTTTGTCTTTGAAATCATAGTATTGCAATAATGATACACTCTACTTTGTTAATCTATGCTCTGCCCCTAAACATGAAGGCTGGCTCCAAGCCAGAGTTGCCTGTGCCTGGGCTCATCTAATTCTGAGGGAGGGGGTGAGACAAGCAAAGAGAAATGTAGGGTCTGAAAGAAACAGTTCTGGTTTGGGCCAAGCCCTAGCTCCTGTTCCTCGAACCTGTAAACCTGGCAAAGTTTGAGCTACACCAGTATTCCAATAAATCCTTATTATTTAAAATAATTCTACATTTCTATAACTTGCAACTGAAAAAGCCATGATACAGCATTCCTCATAGTCTCACACACATTGTGCTCCTTAATTCAGAAGACCTTGGATTTTGTTTCTTGGTCATTATTAAGTGTAAAGTATTTCATTTAACAGTGTTCTCATCCAAAGACTCCTTAAAAGTACCTCTAATTCACCATACAAATTCATTCTTTACCTCCCAGTTACTCTTCCTATATGTATCAGTGATATTATTTAAATTAAAAAGATAGTCTCTTACCATAGTGTTTTCTCATTTGTCTTACTTCAGGCTCACCTATTTTCCTTATTATCCCTTGAATTTTTCACTTCTTTTCTGTAGAATGTTAGGTTAGATTTTTACACAAACCTAACATTCTGTGTATCTGCTTTGTATCCCCCATTGTCTTCTGTATATCTCACCTATAGTAATCTACTATATAATTTGTGCAATATGGCTCAACTTCAGACAAAATTAAAAATCTATAAAATAAGATTCAAAATTATTGACTTGAAATTCAAGGCTATTTTTGTGACCCCAAACCTATCATTTCTAGCAGAACTCTCAATGTTTTCTTTAAGAAATCTCACAATTACCTGCATAGTATTCTCTAGTCACATATTTATGTTTCTACCTCTGCACTGTTCATTTTGCTAGAACGCCTTCACTATTTTCATCTTATTTCCTAAGCTTTGTCAAGCACAAGCTCTATCTTCCCCTTGGAGAATGTGTTTGCCTGGAGGCTAGCTAAACTAATCAAGAGGAATTGAAACGAAATGTGATGAGGAAGGGGAAAAAAACCATCCAGATAAATATGTAAATCAATTTACTATGGAAAATAGTAACTGTAACTTTCAAGAAAGAAAATCATGTGGGTGGTACCAGTGAGTCATCTGAGAAAATCCTTGGACCAGGAAACAGAGATAACCTTTATAACACCAAATGCAAATGCATAACATTGCGCAGAGAGCAAAGAGGGTGAAACTTAAAATCTTAACTGGGATAGGGCACCAATAAAAAAACATTTATAGACTTGGTGAATATTATGGCTTGGATATGAGGCATCCCCAAAAGCTCCTGTGTAAATGCAGGAATATTCGACAGTAAAATGACTAGATTGTAAGAGCTATAACCTAATCAGTCTACCCTAGTTTGAGTGGACTGGATGGTAATTGTAGACAGGTGGGGTATGGCTGGAAGAGGTGGTTCGCTGGGGACATGTCCTGGAAGGGTGCATCTTTTCTGTGGCACCTATCCACCCACTTTGCCTCCTAGCTGCTGTGAGGTGAGCAGCTTCTCTTCACAACACCCTTAGTCATGATTTTCTGCCTTGGGCCCAGAGCAATGATGTCAACTATCTATGGTCCTCTGAAACTGGAAGCCCCAAATAAACTTTCCTTCCTCTAAGTAGTTCTTGTCATATATTTTGGCCACAGCAATGCAACAGCTGACTAAAACAATGGGCTTTATAAAAGAAGATTATGGTCTTAGGACTATAGACCTACTGAGAGGTAAAAGAAGAATGGCATAGAGTAACAAATAGGATATTTCCATCTAGAAAACCATGTTAAAAATTGAAGATTACTCAAGATTATCCAGGAGATACTTTCTTAAAAAGCAAAAGATAGATCCAAAATGCTGTGGGGTCAGATACTGGATCTCAGTCAGTGTTAGTGCTAGAGTAGGATTATGCTAAGGGTTGAGATTAGAATTAAGGCCATCAAATGGGGAATAAGATATTTGTTCAGAGGCAAGATAATAGTAATAAAATAATCACTTGACTTAAAACAGATTCTCTGACAACTTTCATATTAGCCGTTCTGAAAATATAAAGTTCCAGAGGCAGAATTAACCACTGAAAATTATTTAGAATCTCAATAAAGAAGAATTGGATGGCCAAATGATCCAAATTTAAAACTCAAGAAATGATGTTAAAGCTCTCTGAAAATATAAACCTTAAAAGGGCTGGCATGCCTGTATTAGTAGCAAATACACTGTGCTTTAGGATGAAAAACACAATTCTGATCAAGAAATGAGATCTCTATAATCAAAATAATTGGAAAATAAAACATTTTAAACCAATATTGACCTAAGAACAAATCCCAGAATATAACAGAGAAGTGTGTGGAGAAATTAAAAATTCTACTCTCACAGTGGGAATATTTGAAATACCTGCACACCTCCACCAGAAATTGACACATTTGACAGACAATAAAAACAAACTTGGTATGATGATGGATATACAGAACCATGCATTCCAAAATTAAAGATGGTACAACTTTATAAAGCTCATATAATTCACTTTCAAACAATTTATCATGTCATAAGCTCTAAAAATAAGCTTTAAACAAATAGAAATAAAAAGTAGGGTTGGGTTGTGGCTCTGTGGCAGAGCGCTTGCCTCACACATGTGAGGTACTAGGTTCAGTCTTCAGCACCACATAAAAATAAGTTAACACAATAAAGATATTGTGTCCCTGTATAACTAAAACATATTTTTTAATAAAAGGTAAGTAGCATGTGGTACACAATCTTGAATAACAAACTACCTTATTTAGGTATAGATGACTTTTAAAAATCACTTAAGAATAAGCATGGTTAAAACCTTTAAAAGCACTTCTAAATAGTTTATAAAGCAAATAATAGGAATTAGAATAAGCTTAATCAAATGTGAAAATGCTGCATGCTAAAACATGAGAAACTAAAGGTTTATAGTACTCCTCCCTACCCCAATTTTTAGATATGAATATTCAATATAATGAATTGAAAATATGTACACAAATTCACTATCTAAATCAAAACTTTCTACTAAAAAGTACATTTATATACAAGGAAAAATGTTGAATTAATGCATGACTCAGTTCCAGAGAAGACAATACAATGGCAATGTATACTACAGTTTCTCCAAATGATAGTATTTTGATGTATCTTAAAGGAGGCTGCATTCCCTCCTATTCCGTAGGCCCAGGGTTTTCTGATGCCAGGAAACTGAGCATAGTACCAGTCTGAGTAAGATGAAATAGGTCTCTTCAATCTCTAATTTCATGGTGATTTACATGGTAGCTACTTTGCTTGTACACATTATAGATGCCATTTGTATCTGATACTGCATCATTATTTCATAGTGAAAAATAATAGTATGGCTTTAAACATTTTCTAGATACCAAAAGTCTTATATTGGTATGTGGAGAAATTGATTGAAGCCATTGGATGGCCTGACAATGTACTTTTGTACCATTTAAAATTTAGAAAGTAATAGGCATATAATATACAAAAATCCATGTCTAATATATTTTCAGGTAAATACCAAAATTTGTTAACAAAGTGCCTATGCTTGTAATTGTTGTCTGAGAATAATAAAACCTAATAGAAGAATAGATATGAATAATTGATGAAAGAAAAATAATGCAAGAATTGTATTATTAACAAAGATATATAAACTATCATAATATGGGTTCATCTAGATATGCAAAGATTATTTAACATTCGAAAATGAAACTATGTCATCATATAATCACTAAAGATTTTATGCCAACTTCTTTTACAAAAAGGGGGGTGTAACCATTATGTGAGACTTTTAAAAAAAAAGTGTGCTAATATTTCTTATAAACCATTAATTTTAAACTGTGTTTGTTGCAAGATTAGGATGCACAAAATACATATTAATGAGATGCTGATTATTATATAGTGAAACACAATAACTATCCACAGTAATAGATGAAAGAAGAAAATTAACATTATTTCAATAGATATGACAAAATGAAAGAAAATTTTTAAAAATTATGGTTAAATTTTAAATGAGGAATTAGGTATTTTACCTGATTTAAGCATTACATAATGTATACCCGTCTTGAAATATCATGTTACACCATTAATGTGTACTATCTTTATATTTTTATGTCAGTTAAAAATAAATTTAAATTAAAAATACACTTTTAATACCAAAATAATTTAGAGCTATAAAACAATAAAATAGGCCCATGCTTATAAATACAGGTATATCTCACAAATACATAAAGAGTTGCTTTAAGTACTATACAATTTGATACCAGTTATGTAAAATCAAAAAAATTAATATCAATCATAATGCTTATATATTGCTTATAGGTACTTGCAAATGCAGTGAAACTATTTTAAATGAATGACATAAAAATGTGTTCAACACAGAGTTTATGTTCAATTGTATCTATAATGTCTTATTTCATAATCTTGAAGGTAGGCACATGAATATTTATATTATCTATTCTCTTATTTGTATGCCTATGAAATATTACAAACATTCAAAAATAGAATTATAGTGATTGGGAGAAATACTACTATTTTAGAATACATTGGGTTTTAGACACATTAGATATTACTCTGATCTTTCATTTTGCTTGATATTTGATTGTGGCTTCTTCTTTGTGTGTGTGTGAGTGTGTGTGATCGATCGTGCTTACTGGGGATTGAACACAGGGGCGCTCTACCACTGAGCTTACATCCCAGTCCTTTTACTTTTTTATTTTGAGACAGAGTCTTGCTAAATTATCCAGGCTGACCTTGACTTAAAATCCTCCTGTCTCAGCCTCCTGAGTCTCTAAGATTGCAAGGAAAAAAAGAAAAAGAAAAAAAAAAAAACCTAGTTGAACTAGTACATAAGTTTAACAAAGTAGCAGGATAAATAGCAACTGTACTTGTAAACTAGCAAAAAAATCTAGACAATATAGTGATTCCAATATTTGAATCTTGAGGAGAAATAATAAATATGTGAAAGAGATGTACATTGATCCATACAAAACATTGCTGAGAGAATTAGAGAAGACATGACCATGTGGATATGATATATTTGCCATGTTTATGGATTAAAAGAAAAAATATTATTAAGATATCCATTTTCCCCATATTGCTCTAGTTTGAAAGTAAACCTGATCAAATCTTAGTAGATATTTTTTTAAAAGAAATGAGAGGCTATTTCTAAGATTTACCTGAAAATGTCAAGTATATAGAATAGCCAAAATAGTGAAATAACAAGTTGGAGTTCTGCTGCTGAATTTCAGAATTTACTATAAAGCTTAAACAAGACGGAGTCTGAGTGTTCCTGTAAGGCAGATACATAAATGATCAGAACAAAGAGTTCAGATTGAGCAGTACATATAGTCATTTGAGGTGTAATGGTGCACATAATTCAGGGAGTAAAGACATCCTTTTGTACAAATTGTACCAGAACTATATGTGCATAAGGGAAAATACGAGCAACAATCCACATCTCACTACAAACACAAAAATTAACTCAAATTAGATTATGAATCTAAAAGAAAGCTATAACTATAAAATTATTAGAAGATGACACAGAAGAAAATCTTGGCAACCTAGAAGATAAATGAATACTTCTGGATTTGAAGCAGGAAATATATAATAGAACACAAAAAGCACTTCTCATGAAAGAAAAATGTCAGTAAGTCTAAAAGCTAACAAATTATAGAACTTGTGCTCAAACTCTGACTCAGAAAGCAAAATTTATAACATTTCACTTTTTCTCTCATATGCCCCCCGCCTTTTTTTCCCCACAAATCCACATGAATTTCAAGACATGCTAAAACCAAGCAATTCTCGATTAGAACAAATAATGACATAACAGTATTCCAACCTCAAAAAGTCCTGTGATTCTTTGGATTTCCAGTGAAGTTTTGGGTTGACTCTGAATAACTTATAAATATTTGTGAACATAAAACTGTTGCCAGAGATTTTCATATAAGAAGTTCTAATAGGAAATAACTCTTATTAGTACTATTAATATGTCTAGTACAATTTAAAATGTTTTACTTGTATTAACTCATTTAATCCCAAAATGTAATCTATGAATATGGGTGCTTTTTTTTAATCCTACTTTTAAGATGGAAAAACTTGAGACAGAAAGAGATAACTTACCAAAGTCACACTGCATACTAAGACTTCAAGATTTGAACTCAGGCAGCCTGATTCTCAATTCTTCACTCTTAAATCATCCATGATGTACAGCTGCTTCTCTTGTTCAGCTCAATGATTCTCAAACTTCAGCAGATGTAAGAATCACCTGAAAGACTTATTCAAACAGGAATTCCAGCCCAGGCTGAGAAGTTGCATTTCTAAAAAGCTCTTGGCTGATCCAATCCACCCTTCCTCAGACCATACACTTGTATTGATCATGTTTTGGGGTAGGTCTAAAACCTTCCTGCTAATGATCTTTAAATCAGGAGACATTCTATCAGCTCAATATAGTAATTAATCTATAATCTCACTTCAGGACAGCAAGATGAAATAAACCCCTTGAAATCTATGACTCTCTGAACCCCTTTCCTAAACAATGTGGTTTAACACTTAGAGACAACAGAAACATGATTTATAAAATTATAAAAGCATTCTTTGCTCATCCGTAGGCAGAAAAAGCAAGTGCATACTAGGAAGAGTTTTCTTGTAAATATTCTACAATAAAAAGGACAGAAACAACCAGTAAAGTCTGTTGGGGGTTTAAGGACTAAACTCTGTCTTCCATTAGCCGGCAAATACAAAGCCAAGAGCTAATATTTCAGCCAGGACTGCTGTCCACTCTAGCAACAAGATGCCAATTTCATATTAGAAGCTTCTCACACATATTATTATTTCTAAAAGAGAAGTTTAATTTAAGGAAAATATACAAATCTTAGCTCTGGGGATAGAGTAGGGGGAAATGGTTGGAAAAAGGCCTGAGTGCTACATTAGGCAGGTTCTCTTGGGTCCAAGCTATCTGCAGAAAGACAGCTGCTTGAATTTAAGCACCAATTAAAGATTGTGCAGGCTTTAGTCACTTTTTTTTTTCCACAAGAACATTCTACTTGCATACTCAGTGAATCAACTGCATGTTCTATCAAAGAGGGGGAAAAGCATATGCTGAGAGTCTTTTAACACAAGAAGCAACTGTAGGGAAAATAATTTTCAAGTAAAATGCCAACATAGGTTGGGTATGAAACCTCCTTACTAAATGTCAGCTGCATGTGTATTAAGTGGCTTGTCTTCCTTCAGTAGATGACAACCTGAAGCTTTATGTCTTACATGTGTAATTCTCTGGTATGCTTTATCTTCTTTCTATTGTCATGTCTTGGTACATACTGATTTATCAGAAGATAAAAAGTTTGTTCATAATTATTACTACTTTCATGTTGGTAAAAAAAGAAAAAACTTCACTTGAGACCCACTGAAAATACTGTGAAAAATTATTTTTTGATATCTCTGCTGGCTAAAAATAGAGAGAAAGGGTTGCAGAAAAAAGAATACAAACATTAAGCCATTCCAGTTCTCACTGCATTTATAGGCATTGCTAATAAAATATTTTTATTGTGTTTTTTTAAATCATTATTGGGTGGAGGCTCAGATCCTAGGAAACAGATTTGGGATCCCAGCAGGTAAAAGAAGATGCAAGGTACAGTTAGGATAGTAGACATTCTTCATTCAGAGTGGCAGCAGCCTCCCACCCCCCAGCCTCTATGTTCAACCCCCATCAGTTCCATTTTGCCCTCTGGGCCATTTCCAGAGACCTTTTTTATATGCAGGCCAAACAAAAAAGGCACATTGCCAATAAGTGCATAAGTGGGTGCATGCTCACAAGCAAATGTTTATGGCCTTGAGTACATATACCGAATCATGGTGTTCATGACTTTGGCTACATACTAAAAACATGGGCCCCCAGAAGCCTTAGGAAAGGAGCCTAACTGTAGCCATTTGGGGCCTGTCCTATAATCATTTATATTTCTAGCCTCCAGAAAATAATTTTCTCTTGTTTATTGTTTTTAAAATGTTTTGTTAACTCTTAAGCTTGTGGAGGGGCATATTGTTTGGGAACCAAACTGTAAACATAGGAGATGCTCAGAAATTACACTAATGAATTCTAGTTACTATAAGTGCATACATTACAAGAAGCCTATGAAAAACTCCATGTTAATAGTTTCATGGAGTTTAATGCAACTATGTACCTAGAAACTCTCAGCCAAGTTTTTTTTTTTGTTTTCCATTTAATTCTTCAGGCAATTTAGAATGTATCAGGTGATTCCTTTCACAATCCAGTGACAAGCCCAGGAGATGCTGGAATTCTACTAACTTATATCTGTTTTAATTTGTCCCCTGTTACTGAGCAAAGAAGCACTATCAGAAGAGAAAATGCATGCTTAGAAATTATTTGTGCTTACTCCCATGTCTTAATTGTCTCCACACTGCTCTACCACAAGATTTATTTTGCAATAAATATAATGATCCAGGTTTACATCCGTGACTCCACTAAGTGTTTGTTTTGAGGAGTCTGCAATATGCAGTGCAAACTCTATAGGGAGTCCTTGAGAAGAGTTTTATATCCGAAGTGCAAAAGGTTTTAAGGTGGATTATGGAAACCTCGCTAACGCCATGCAGCTCTTTCAGTTCAAGGGAAAAAAAAAAAAAAAAGGCCACACGCATATGTCCAATAAATTTCAAAAACTACTCAAATGCATTTGTCTTAAGTGCCAGAGGAGAAAATTAATAAGTCCCCAGTAGAAGTGTATTGAGCGCACTTGACCTGGCTGGAGGAAAGGTTTTTCTGAGAAATTGACTTTTTATCTGAGGCTTTCCAGGTTAATATGGATCCACTAATGGATGAAGTAGGTAGAAACAGCAAGGAAGACAGTGATTCAGCCATAACAAGCACCAGGTGTGAGGGTCCTAAGGAAAGGTGCCATAGAAAGAGCTTGAGAAATGGAATGAAAGTCATTGTAGCTAAGATGGAGAGAGTAAGGACAAGAAAGCAATGTGAGGCTGGAGGGGCTAGAGTGGCCAAATGTTGGCCAGCAACCTTAAGGTTTTCCCACTGTGCCCTAAGAGTGATCAAGGGTTTTAAACAGAGAGATGCCATTTCAGGGATAACTTTTTAAGAAAATCTCCCTTCATACTGTATGGAGAACTGACTGAAGGAGTAAAAAGTCCAAACAAAGAGACCAGGAGGAGACGTTTTCTCTGTCTAGGAAGAAAATGATGGCACCATGCACCAAAGTAGTGAGAGTAGAGATTAATGAACTTGATTATTTCAAAAGAAAAAAATGAATAAAAGTGGATGATAAGGAAGGAGGAGATGTCAAGGATGATTCCCAGATTTCTGACGGGTAAATCCAGCCAACATGGAACATGGAAAAGAAATGAGACTTTGTTCTTAGATTGCTGAAGTTTTGGGGTTGTTTATTACTGAAGGACAACATAGTCTAAGTTGACTTATAAAAAAAAAATCAAAGATACATTTGGCCAAATTTAAATATGTGAGAAGTTCATTTTAAATTCCACCTGTAGAACCTAATCTCACATTATATGCAAGTCGAGGTATTTTAAGAGGCTATTTTCCCTCTTAACTAGAGATGGAGTCAAAACTCATAATTGAGGCAACTAATGGAAGATCAAAGGGAAGGACAGATTCAACACAAAATGATAAGCATTGTTTTCCTACAACATGGCTGGGAGGCCAATATTTCTTACTGGGTCCTCAATAAGAATTAAAAGTCTTCACATGGCCTGGCCCAAGACCCCCATAATGACAACAATTGCCAGTAACTTGAATTGATTTTCCCACCCTTCTCTCTATTACCACCTACAGGCTGAACAGTTTTGGAAGTTTCATTGTGGGTGCATTTCGGAGCAAAGGGATTTAGCAGCAGTGACAGATATACACTCACACATAAACAAAGACACATCTGCGTGCACACTTTGCATGCCCTTTAATTTTAAGTTTTACTAGCTTTAGTCACAGACAGCTGGCTGCTTGACACATCTTGGTAGAGTTGAAATGTGATTGACATCTTGGATTTGTTCGGGTGCAGTGAACATCTGTGCCAATCACACATACCTCCATATTCTTAAGTTTCTTATATGAACCTCTTCTTATTTATATGAGAAGTGTTGGACTTTCAGAGTTTTAGCCTTAACATCGCTAACTTCAGGAACAAATTCACACACACACACACACACACACAGACACAAGCCACCTTTCACTTGCTATTTCTGAGTGTTCTGTCTTTGGTGCATAGTGATCACCCTCAATGGTCCTCACATTGGGCATAGGACACACATGGAAGAACTAAGATAGATGCAAGTACAAAGGGTAGAAGAGGCAGCCGTCTAAGAGACTAGGGGCCCTGGTCCACATCAACTCAGCACAAACAGCCTGAGATATAAGCATGAGAACAGAGAAAAGAGACCATGGCATTTTTTCTTTTTTTTCTGATGACCTATAACTTACGAGGAGAAGGCGAGTAAAATGACTATCAGGTACTTTGGTGGGGCTTGAACACCAAATTGTCTTCTCAGCCCTTAAGTTTTCTACCACACATAATGTCACATTAAAAAAAAAAGGAGAGAATATATAACTAATGATCCCAATAATTTGAAATTAAACATGAAGTTCTAGGGATATAAGTGCAAGTGAAATTGTCATTTTGACTTGAGCTCTGGCAAGCTATGAGGCAGATCTCTGTTCATTGGTTTTCTGGTCATTAAATGGAAAGATAGTTCTTTCTTTTAGAATTGTTCTCAGTCTTGTTAGGCCAATCTGTTGATGCACTATGTTTTTTCCCTAAAAATTTAAACACTCTTTTCCTTCCACCCACAGGATGAAATGCCAAGTGTTATTCTCTGATCAGCAATTGATTTGGTGCCATCTGTCACATATGAAGAATGATTTCAAGGAAAGCAAAGGTGTGTCATTTCTTAGCCTAAATTGTCCTAGGCAACCACCTCATCCAAAGTGCTAGTTACAAACCTGTTCATTCCCTGTTTGCCAGCATGATTTGTTTATGATTTTCATTGTTTATAATTTACATCTAAATGAATGCACAAAATGTGGTGGAAATTTGCATTTAGTTGATAGGTTGAACAGAAGGCTTTTAAATCATTATTATCCTCAATTAGGAGGTTCTAGTGGACATGCCAGCCACCCAAATGAGCTTTCCAATAAAACAACCCTCCTTGTAAGTTTCCTTGACTTGCTTTTGGCAAAAGTAACCCTTAAACTTCTTCCTCTTAGAGTTAAAATAAATGTCAATGAAGAAAATCTACATTATTCTTCAAACTTTCCCATTTATTTAAAATTGTGCCTTGTCAACAGATATTCTTATAACAACTTCTGGCTGAAATATGTTTGATTCATTATTATCATAAGAATAGTGACACACATTTTAAGAAGACACATCAATGAATTAATTAGACATCTATTATTATTTCACAAGATGCAATTTCCACTTTCTTAAATTGTTGGTCTTTCCTTTTTCCATTTGCCTAACCCACCTACTTTCTGCACATTCTTATTATGTTTCCTTTGTTTACAAGGAACAGAAATATATTCAAGTGAACCTAAGAAAGAAAAGAGAGGTTATTATCACCGTAATAAACACTAATTTATTGGACACTCAAATGGGATCCAGAGCACCATGGCATTTAATTGCAGCCATGACAGGAAGTTGCCTCAAGGCTCAAGAACAGTAGCTGTTTTTTTCCTCAGGTCAACTACACAGTGAGTAAGTTCTATGTGCTAGGCACGCTCTAAGCAGCAGAAAATAAAAGAGAAATTTGTCTCTGCTCTCTTGTCATTTATACTTTAGTGCAGAGCACAGACACTAAACCAATTAATTTACAATGTTTTAAAATAGCAAAGTTATACAAAGTAGAAATAAATATTAGATGCATTACCCAAGTGATTTTGAGAGAATAGTAAAGGTTGCTCAGAAGAAGTGATACTGAGGTTGAAAGAATAAACAGAAGGTAACCAGGCAAGTGGTACTATGAGCATTGAATTAGCATCACTGGGTATTGCTAAATTCTTTTGATATGTCCACTTCATTCATTCTCCTGCCTATCAACTTTTTTCCTATAGACTCAAAATACACATGACTTCAGATTTGGACATCATGCAACCATGGGCTAACTGTATAGTTTTCAACATTAAAATGGAGAATCTGATTTACTTTGCCTGGTCTATGGAGGATTTGGCTTCTCTTAGTTAATGCCATTGGTCCAATCTTTTGGGGAAGAGGATAGAGTAATCAGGGATGGTTTTGTAGTAAAAATTTATAGTAAAGAAGAACAAACAAGAAATAAAGGTGGATTTTAACAGGTTGCAATGACTAGGATACAGGTGTTTTTGTACACACACACACACACACACACACACATATTTAGTACATGGGGCCAGTACTTTGTGGTTTCTTGTTGGTGAAGGAGTTTTACACGTGTTCTTCCAGCTTCCTATGTGATTACTGGGCTATGTGTGACTGGAAACAAGGAATGGCCAAAGGTATCAGTAGATAATGGATATAGGAATAAATCCAGTTCCCTTGGGAAAAGTATTCATGACCTTGGCTTGACTATCTCCTGATCTTTAACCCTCTATGGATTATGATTGCTGCTTGGAAAAGAATTATGTTGAATTCCACAATTTGAATATCTGCAATAAAACTACATCTGAATTAATTTAGTAGTATATTACTGGGTTTTAGAGTCTGAACAGCCCAGTTTGAATCTAGACACTGATTACCAGTTGTAATAAAAGTTATCTAATATGATTAAGCTGCAAGATTCTTTATCCATAATATTGAGATAACTATAACCAAGTCCCAGCTAAGAATTCTGTGGGAGAGCATATAGTAGACTACCCAAAACAACAGTGACTTAAACATATACTGATTAGTCACTGTCAACAACAATTGGACAGATACAGGCAATCGAAAGCTGTTAGGATGACTTCAGGAAGTCATCCAGGATCCAGGTTACTTCTGTGTTTGTGCTCCCCCTCATGACTGGCTTCCATCCTCAAGCTACGGGGGGGGGGGGGG
>NW_025999853.1:30410224-30435284 GCF_001458135.2 Marmota marmota marmota
GGGGGGGGGGGGGTTGGGGTGGTGTCTATGTTGGCTACTGAATCATTAGGCATCATGGGCCTACAAGACAGGGCACACATCAGCTGCACATATCAGTTCTCTTTACATCTTATTGCTCAGCACATGGCTACTAGAAGGTGTAAGATTTGAAAATGTAGTCCTTTGCCTGGAACTCTGTCATTTAGGATAAAATTTGGATAATAAAGGAAAAGTAGATTGACAGGTGTTTTAGTCAGCTTTTATTTGCTGCTGTGCCTAAAAGACCAACAAGCAGAACTGTAGAGAAGGAAATGTTTACTTGGAGGCTCATGGTTTTAGAGGTCTCAGTCCATAGACAGCTAGCTCCATTCCTCAGGGCTCAAAGTAAGGCAGAATATTGGTGGAAGTATATGGTAGAGGGAAATAGCTCACAGGATGATCAGGTAATAGAGAGAGATTACACTAGCCAGATACAAAATATGTACCCCAAAGGTACTCCCCCAATGACCCACCTCCTCCGGCCATCTTCAGTTACTACTCAGTTAATCCCATCAGGGAATCGACTCACTGACTGGGTTAAGGCTCCCATGATCCAATCATTTCTTCTCTAAACCTTCTTGCATTGTCTCGTACATGAGCTTTTGGGGGGTACCTCACTTCCAAACAATAGGCAAACAGTTGTCTCTGCCACAGTATTTCTCTTAGGATTACTGTGAAGATTAAATGAGTTAATACATCTTAAAATCTTAGCACAGAGCCTGATACATTATCAGTGGCCAGAGACCACCACTGTTACCATTAGCCAACTGTCGGGGAAAGAAGTTATCATTTAAAACTCATTAAAAATGTGTGATTCCATTTAAAATGAAATTATCTGATTCTGAGCTATGTAAATTCATGTATTTTATTTGGAACTGATTAAATTTTAAAGGCAATGAATCACAAAATGTAGTAGCAAAATATGTTGGAAAAACAATTTAAGAAAGTAATCACAAATTATAGACCGGAAAACATAAATGAATTAAGCCGTGCAAAACAGCACATGCCTGTAATCCCAGTGGTTTGGGAGGCTGAGGCAGAAGGATCATGAGTTCAAAGCCAGCCTCAGCAAAAAGCAAGGCACTAAGGAACTCAGTGAGACCCTGTATCTAAATAAAATACAAAAAAAGGGATGGGCTTGTGGTTCAGTGGTTGAGTGCCCCTGAGTTCAATCCTCGATACCAAATAATAATAATAATAAGTAAATAAATAAATTAAAATTTGATTTTTTATTAAAAAAAAATATCTAAAGGTGGCAAAGCGCAGAAAACTACATCCATAAGGAAGGAAAGTGTTTTCCTTGAATTCCAGAATGGTTCTCAACAAACAAATCAGAAGAGATAGTAAGAGTGTGGGCACTTCCTCAGTACTTCACAGATTTTCTCATGGTTCCGTTCAATTGCCTGAGTAGGTGGAGGACCAAGGAGAGGAAGCGTTTGTGCTCTCCATTGGAAGGGTTTAGTCTGTTCTCTGACTTGGTGTTTTCTATTTTTGCTAGCTTTTTCTTTTCTCTCTTTCCCTCTTAGTCCTTGCTTCTCTATTTTCTGTGTCTTTCCCTGTACATTGTCCTCTTGGGTTGCTCTGTCAGGTTACTTTGCTATGTTTTTGAGGTTTGATGCAAATCACCTTTAGTGTATTTTATTCCTTTTTAGCGTGTACAATATCTGAATCACTGCTTTCAGGCAAGAGATGGTGCCCCATTCTCTTAAGCCTAATTCCCTCTCTTAGTGTGCTGTCAAACTAAAATGGAAATACACAGCTGGATACATGGAACATGCTAGTAGGAGAATGGGTTTTATTTAGCCACACACAGGCTTAGGTGTGTGCCACTTTAGGCAAATAAAGTCATTATCTTCAGCCTATGTTTCTTTTTCCCTGAGACTCATAATAGCACCTATTATGTAAGGACTTTTCTTCAGGATTAAATCTGCTAACGTTAGCTCTGATGATAATGAAGAAGCTAAAAAAAAAAAATAAAAAGTTTTCATAGTCAAGCTTCTGGAGTCCACAACTATTGCTGTTAAATTAACACTATTTTACTGTTAATAAGCATCTTCCTGTGACATTAGATCAATAAGCACTTCTCACGTGGAACAAAACAAATAAAAACTCGAAAACAAATATGTTATGTTCAGTTCATCTGTTGTATAAATTCTGTTGCCTGATAGGATACTGCAAATTGTCCAAAGTCTGTCCTTGTGGCTCTCGTCCAACAGCCAGTGCTGTCTTGCATTTTCTGTATGATAAACTATGATACCCTCAGCTTTCCATCATTTGGTCTAACTCAAAAATAAATCATTCCTCTAGTTAATATTTTTCTTGTAGTTTCACAAGCTCCTTTATCATTCATCATTCTTTAGACAGAATGATCCAGACTTTATCAGGTAATTAATACAGTGTTAATAGCTGGTACACCTTTATTCTAATTAGTATGGGTATGTCTATACTTCTTGCCTGACCATCTGAAATAAATTCTCCCACTTACTTATTGCTTCCAAAGCACATATGGTGTTTTTGTCTAATAGTCCTTTTCCCAAGGCACTGACATATCTTGACAGACTTTCCTTACCTCTATCAAAAGCAAAGTTTCTTAAATGGTTTTGGCTGATGGATGTTTTTGAGAATCTGATGAAAAGGATAGCTATTCTCTCTGGGGGGAAAAAAAAGGCCATAATAGTACATTTGTACAAAAGTTTTCCTTGGATGTTCCAGAGAATCGTGATTCTCATACCCATCATTTAACTCCTTAGAGTCCATTCAGAAAATTTTTATCAATTAATTTTAATATATGCTATAAAATCTCACCATATTTTTTTATCACATTGATGAAATGCATGAAAGCATGAACATAATTCAGTTTCTCTACAACTCACTTTGGCAGTTTGGTTCAACATAGGCTCGTTTTTCCCATCACTTCTAATTCTGATATCATTCGTTATTTCAGGAAACCATTTATACCCCCCAGTGCCTCAGTCCTCACAAATGATTTACCAATAAATGCAGTGACCATATTTATTCTATAAAACTAGAATTGAAAAAGCCTCACACAGTGAATGGCCATCTCATTCCCAACTCTCACAAAGCCAAATCCATTTCCTTTTCCAAAGAAATTCATATATTGACCTTATCCATGAAAAAGTTCATTACTTCCCTTGGAGTAGCATAAAATAACTTGGCAAGTTGTGAACAAGTCCTCTGACGAAATTTCTGAGAGACAGGGATAAAAATAGTTATGTTGGGCTATGGTAGAAATAGTTATATCCTGACTTTAAAATCTAACCCTGTGTGAAATGATTACTGCATAACCCTCTCATTAGATTCCCAATAAAGACAGCATGCACCAATAATGGACAGATTGGCATATTTGAAGTGAGAGTCCAGGGAGATATATGCTGAGTGTTGGTCTTCATTTGTAGCTGAAGAAGAAGATATTCTGCCCCTGGATATAATTATCCAGAAAATTTTGCAGTATTAGAGGTGGGTTAGTCTGTTTGTGACAGCACAAATCACTGAAATCAACGAAGCAAATATTTTACTCTGGTCTCATTGTTTCTATGTGCATTTTTTAAATTTGGTTTTCATATAGAGTCACCTATAAAAAATAATCTAGTTTTTGTTACTTATTTCTAATGTAATTGCTTGGAATTCTGGGGATTTATGTTTTGCTTTGTTTTTGTTTTCTCTGGTTAGTGTTATGACTTTGTATGAAGAAACTCAGTTTAACTACCAAGGCAGAATTAAAAGAGACAGTATAGATAGGTAAATGGGGTCAGTCTGATCAGGGAGGCCAATTTAGGTCTGGGAAGTTGGAAAGAGATTGAAATGCTAATACCTTCAGAGCCCTTCCTTCACCCTAATCAAGATAACCCGCCCCTGCTCTAACCTTTTACTAAGGTAACCTGCCTGAGGGATTGTCCCTTCAGGGAGTTGTTAATTATACCCCCTTTCTGCCTGGCCCCTCCAGCCCATCTGCTTCTCACCTTTTGGCCATCCACTGAGCATCTCCTGGGCCTAGTCACTATGCAGGAAGGAGAAAACGTAAGGGGAAGAGAGCCTGAGGATAAAGGAAGCCTTGGACATAAACAAGGCAGAACACCCTCACTTCTTAGGATACCAAGATACCAGCTATGGCCCCCTTCTCCCTCCCAGGAGAAGTCTATGATACCCTTTTTAAAATAAACCCTGCTTTATATGCTTGCCTTGACATGCTTCTCTAACATTATACCTCAACATGTGAAGAAACAGAACTCATCACCTATAACAGGTGGTATCACTGTGACTCTAATGGCACCGAACCATATAGGGAGTTCTAAGATCTGACTATGCCTTGTAAGTAAGAATAACCCAATCCAAACAAGGTATTGTATTTAAGAAAAATTGAAAAGTTCCATGTGTTTTGAAAGGGGTTGGAGATGGTGATCTGGGAGCTAACTTAACTCTCATGCCAGGTGGTTTTCATTTTCCTTGGTTGAGATCCATGAGCAGAGGTTGTGTCTTCTGATGGTTTAACTGGTTCTCGCTTACTTTCCACGTTGCCTATTTCCCCTTTATTATTTATTTTAACTTCTTCTTATAGTCCATGCTCTTACCAACTGGGTACACTTTTAGCATTTCCAGACCTCCTAGAGTAACTTCATTTTTCTGGCAATAGTTTTAGATCAATTCTAGATCAATCCTAGGTCCCTTCTTCTTTCTCCAGCAATGGTTCATGGCCCACTTTTCTGTGGCAAGACTTATAGAAGGTTCCAGATGGTTGTGTGAGAGACCCCAGCCTGATTCTGTTTCCTGCTTTTTTTTAATCTTAAATTTTGTTTAAAGCTTAGAATTCTGTGCCTCTAAATTATGCTTAGTTTGTGGCATTTGGTTCAGTTCCTGTACTGTTTTGCAGGAACTAATGACAAATTGGGACATAGGCAGCCATCTTTTCAGCCATCTGTACATCTGATTCTGCTATAGTATGGAGGATGGATTGGAAGAGAAGCCCCAAAAAAGGAAATAAATAGGAGTCTATTTTAATAGTGTAAGTAAAATATAACAAGGGGCCTAATTAACTTTGCAGATGAAGAAAATATGGGTACCAAGCACCAGTAGAAGGGTTGGAAGTGTGGCCACTAGGTTTCTGCTTTGAGCCATTGAAACACTATAGAGGAAGCTTTCTCAAGATTTAAAAAACATAAAATAGGATGAGTACTGTTTTGGGGGCAGATAGGGAATATATAGAGGATTTAATAAATTCAATTTCAAAAATATGAGTTTGGAATGCCTAAGAAATATCCAAGAGTTTTTGCTTTTGGGGAAATTTGATACAGATAGTACATGTAGGTGTGCGCATACACACACACATACACACACACACACAAACATATGATATTGAGGCTAAAAATTGAAATCTGGGCCTCAAAAGCATACAGATAGAAGACGTGTTTGTATGTGAGGTTTTTCAAGAAAAAGAAGATAGAAGAGAGAAGAGGAGAAATGGGAGAAACCTCATTCGATAGTATAGGAAGAGTCAGAGGAGCCTGTGGAAAGGCCTAGAACAATTAAGTCAGCAAGGCAGGGATGAACCCAGAGAAGCCCATCTGGGACGTTGGGGGTAAAGTCAATTTCTTGATGAGAGTATCTGCCAATCTTTTAAGAATTGAAGAAAATATAAAGGAAGAAGTGAAAGGAGATGATGTGAACTCCTCTTGAAATCTGAAAATCTTAGGTTGTCATTGGTGGTATTTGCAAAGACCATTTTCCATAAGTTGGTGAAGGTGAATATCAGATTGCATTACAGTGTGTCAAATAAAGAGTAGGAGATGAAGATATGGAAGCCAGAAATACAGCTCTCCCGTCTCTAATGTCTTATTGATTGCAGTCCCTGAAGAACAAAATAAAGGTACTTTAAATGTAGTTAATGTGATATTTTCACAACATTTGCACTCTTGATGTGTATCTCATTTTACAGTATATGTACCTGTCACCCCTTTTATAGTGAAAGTTTTTTATGAGAAGATAGGTGTCTAAACCATTTTTTATAAAATTATATGGTAGCATACACCTACCACAAATTCAGTACAAGTCTGTTGGCCAAATGAATGAACCAATGAAGACTCAAAAGAGCCAATATCACCCCTGTTCCAAATCCCAGGCATAATACTTAGTCCTACTGCTTGTGAAAACATTTAGCCTTCAATTTGAAACAATGAAGAGTTGCTGAGTCTTAGCTTATTTTATGGTCTTTGAATGACAGTCTTTGGCAGCCCCAGAAGAGGAGCTGTTAGGATTCACAGAAGACACTGACAGCCTGTGGGGGTATGTAAATAGCCATTCTGACAGCCCTTCTCCAAGAGGGGCCTTCAAACCCTAATGTGCTTTACCATTTATCTGTTGTCTTACAAGTAAAGAAACATTTTTTTTTCCTGTGTAACTACCCACAGGCACTTATTTAATTTTATGACTGCTCTCTGCAGTGCTGCCAGGCAAATCTCCTTTGAGCCTATTTTGATTAACAATATGGTTTGCACTTGTTTGATTTCCAAGTCCATCTCCAATTGAAAACTCCAATGTGGATCTCCAGATCGTCTCTGCCTCAGTTCTGTTTTGAAAGGCAGGTTCTTATTGTTATTGGTGTCCGGGAACACACCATCCCAGCCTGAATAAAAAAGCAATATCATACAAAGAGCCACAGAAGAGAAAACCACCCAAGAAATGTGCCAGAGGGCTGGGATGTAGCTCAGTGGCAAAGCGTCTGCCCTGCATTCGCAAAGTCCTGGGTTCGACCCCCAGTTCCAAAAAAGACCCAAAAAAAGAACCCCCCCCCCAAAAAAAAAGACTTTAAAAAAAAAAAAGAAATGTGCCAGAGCTTAGTTTTTAAGAGAAAAGATCCAGAGGACAAATGTGCACCAAAATATCCAAGGCAGATTTCATAAGCCCTTTTGACTTTCATACCAGGTGTGTCTTTTATATAGGCCAACAGTTTTGTTTTGTTTTTGGAAACCAAGCAAAGAATTATAATAGGAAATATTCCTATTAAACTTGCAACCAAAACATCTGCCTCCTTGACATACTGGCTGTGGTAGTAATATCCAAAATATTTGCTTGAAATTGGCTTAGATTCCTCAAATATCATGATTATTTGCATAGAAATGTGATGGGCAAGCTTATACCTCTCTGTGTTGTTTTTAATTTCTCCATTTCCAGGCCAGGTCACGCCTCCCAGGTGCAGTCTGTACCCCCATGACCCCACTGAGTCACACCAGGCTATGTGTGTTTCAGATTTTACTTAATGATTTGGAGACAACAGGTAAATTTACTTACTTACCCACCAGGATAAACAACCTAACATTGACCTCTGGGCACCCTAGCCTTAAAACTTACCTAGAGAATTTGTGGTGGTAGTTTTTTCTACTAGAATTTTAGTTTTGTACCATGTTGCAAAGCTTTCCCATCAGACCATTCTCACCCATAGCTCCCACTCAAGGTTTTAAATCATTTTCTGCTGCATAAAAGTTTAGTTAGTCCTTTGTTTGATCACAAACCATCTGCTCATGCCCAAAGGTCCTCATTCTCATATTTATTACCAAACATGACTCTTCTCTCTATTGGAGGAGTTCTGTGCCAGCCCTTAAAGTAATGCATCCCCCACCCCCACTTCTGCTACTCTAAAATAAAGCTTGTGCTTAGACTTTTCATTATAGAAACTGTGTGTTTATGTTGTTACCATCTCATGAAAAAAAAAAAGTGAAGATGTCAAGATTTATTTTACTTCTTTTGCTTTTTGTCCCAAAGTATTTATCCAAATCTTCTCTCACCTTGATCTGTTCTTTCCTCTAGATGTCCCAACAAAATGTATAAACAGACAAAATTGGTAATTTTCAGTTTGAAGCACTATGCCTTCACTCCACATCTCAGCTCACCACATGCACAGGGTTTATTATATTATCCTCTAGACAAGACCCCTTTGGTTTCAGGATATTTAAAAAGCTGCACTCTTGAGCTCAGGTCCGTTATGCCCTCCATAACTCCCTGTCCTGTGTTCCTTTACTTTCCTTTTAAATACCCCCTGAGCTAAGAAATCCATTTGTTCAACTAAATTTTCTGAGTGAGTTATTTCCTACAATTTCCTAGTGAAGCTCTCAGACAAAAAAATTCTACTCTCAGATAACTTTCTTTGGAAAAAGACTGAAATGAGCAAAAGCAGGCAAATTCATAGGATGAAAAACATTATGGAGATAATTCAAACCAGAGAAGAGGAAGAGAGAATGGAGAGGGTCACTGTTTTAAAGTTGCTGAAGGGCTCACTGAGAAGTTGACATTTGCACAAATATTGGTATATTTGTTTATCATTTCTGCTTTAGTTAGCTATCACCAATTTACTGGCTTAAAACAACATACATGGATGTCAAAAGTCTGAGACCAGTTTCCTAAGGTATATAACAATGTATAGGCAGGGCTGACTTTGCTCTGGATGCCCTATTCATGACCAGCAGTATAGCATTGAGCCTCAGTGGTCCCATGAATTTCTGCAACTCTGCCCCTGCCTTCCTCTTAAAAGGACACTAAAGATTACAGTTAAAGACTACCTGATAATCCAAGATAATCCCCTATCTCAATATCCTTAATTTAATCACACCAGAAAAATCTCTTGCCTTATAAAGTAACATCTACAGGTACCAATGAATAAACCTCAGCATCTCTGGAGGGCTTTTTAGCCTAACACAGGTAAGGAAGAAGAAACTATACAAATGTGTTATGCAAAAGGTGTCTCCATGCATAAAGAGTGGCAGCTACAGATACCCTGATGTATACAGTGACAGGCTTCCAGCATGGCTAGAGTGAAGAGAGTATGCAGTGAGTAGCACATGAGATCAGAAAGACAAGGAAGAGGACCCAAAGGCAGAGGAGCTCAGCCAGTTGGTTATAGCATTAGAGTACATTAGGAAGACGTGGCCTCTGCTCTGAAGTGAGAGAGAGCTAATGTGAAAAATCCATCCAGGTCAATGTCTTGGAAATAATAAAAAGCTTAAATCCTTTTCCAGCCATTCACACAACCTCATGACAATACCATATATATTCTCTCCTTATTCTTCCCCAAATCATACATACACACTCAAAACTTTCTCAATTCTAAGTGATCAGAATTTGAAAGGCCAAGTCTTCCAGAATGTTTGCTTTCTCTGAAAAGTATTAAACAGTCCTTCAATATAAAAATTGAGGGGTTTGCCACTGCTCAATCTCCCCCACCACACAAATAATGCATTATGGGGGAGCACTACGGGTTACAGCTTTGAAGTCCTTTGTAAAGATTTTGGCCTCTATTCTGAGACAAGAGATAGCGAATTTGAAGAATCCATCCAGGTGAATGTATTAAAAATGGTGAAATGCTTACCTCCTTTTCAATCTCCAAGAGTATTAACTCTTTGGATTCGATCCTACACTGTAATCTGTTTTGAGTATTATGGTTTAAAGACGTTAGGGTAGTTGAAAAGGGGAGAAGCAAGGAGAGACTTTCTACATGGGGCCATTTAAATAGGTGTCAGCAAATTCTCCAAACACAAGTGGGCATTATCTGGACAAGTTTAGGCAGTTTTTGATGGGAAAATTCACCTGGCATTACTGAGAACTGCTAATGAGGCTCTCCAGCTCCAGGAACAAAATGAGCTTGCTCAGATGGCTTGGATGGCCTGCAAGCTTTGGCTTGTCGCCCGTGCTGCTCCCTGGCAGAGAAGCCTGACACTATTCAGCAGTCTCCTGGTGCTGACTATTGTTTTTACTGTGGGCTCAGAGAGCCAATTTGGAAGTCAAAAACTAAACCTTGTCTACTTCTCTTTGCATTTCTGTTACGACATTTTAATTCTCTAGGCAATGTGCATGCTTCTGACTACCTATTGGAAGGATCATACACAAGGACATTCTGGTTCAATATTTTATAATATTATCTCATAGAGCAGAGCACCTACATTTCTAGTTGTTTACATGGATAAGAAAAGTAACCAAACAACAGAGAAGAAGCAAATTTAAGTCTGGAGATTGGCCACAAAGATTTTTACCTTTATAGAGAAGACTAGAAAATCTGTAGATTTTAAATTCCTCAGGTTTTTTTTTTTTTAATTTGTTATCTCTACCCCTTCCAATATGTTTTCATTCCCATATTCTTTGAGGAAACAGATAAATCCTCAGATAATCTTAGATGGCTTTTGCTACAGGCTCTTATAAACATCATTTTAGGAGAGGTTTTTCTCTGCATAATGAACAGAACAATCCAGGTAAACAAATCACAAACCAGTTATAGAGTTAGTAATCTTAGTCTTAACCACAAGTCTCCAACAGAGCTTTGTTTGCCATTGGCAGGGACACGTGACTTTGGTTGCAGAAAGATCAGAGTTCAACAGAAATGAGGAGAATTGGGTATTAGAAGAGTGGCAAGTCTTAGAAGTTTAAGTTTGCCTGGGTGGTAGAGTCATCAACAATCCTAGAGCTATGGGTGGGCAATCTGTTCTTTACTTTGGTGCCCTGGAGATAAGATGTTTTGCAGTTTCAATGACTACATGGGTCATTAATTGCTAAGTCAACATTTTCAGTACCTACTACAGTGCTAGCCTGTTTTCTAGGTGGAGATCTCACATTCTAGTGTTCATGCATCCAAATGCAATGATTCTACTATGCTGATCCTCCTCTTCTGCACGAACATGGAAGATGGCAAGTTGACCTGCAGAAAACATTGTTCACCAGGACTGAACAAACCTAGATTCCAATTCCTGAATTTCCCTTTAAGCAAGACTGTCCAATGCTTGGATTCTGAGTTTCCTCAAACATGTAATGTGTTTAGTAGATCAGGAGTCTAACAGTGAAGTCCCCTTAACGGATGAACATAGCATTGCATTAAAGCTCAAAGAAGAAAAGACTTAAAATGACAATGTAACAAGCATAATTCAACAAAGACAGGAAACAACTAAGGCAATGAAATTGATACAAAGAAATGAAAAAGAAACAGCAGAATAGAAGACAGGTAGTCTGCATCATTCGCTCTATTGGTCTTCTAGGACTGCCATAACAAAATAGCAGAGACTGGGTGACTTAAGTGATAAAAATCTATTTTCTCAAAGTCTTAGAGACTGGAAGTTCATGATCAAGATATGAGCAGTTTTGTTTTTTCTGAGGCTTCTCTCTTTGTTTTACAGACAGCTGCCTGTGTTCACGCATGGTACTTCTACTGTGCACACACATTCCTGGTGGCTCTTTGCATGTCCTCATGTCCTCTTCTATTACCAGTTAGAGTAGATGAGGGCTTACACAAATGGCCTTATGTTAACTACTCTCGCCTCCTTAGGCTTTCTCTCTAAATTCAGTCCCAGTCTAGGTGCTAGAGGTTAGGGTTTCAACACATGAATTTAGGAAAACAATTCAGCCATTAAAAGACATAAATTTTTCAATTCAGTTCAAAAAACAACTTCATCACTCCATTCAAATGTAAAGTTTAATACTCAAAATCTTCAGAAGATAGAGGAAATGTTATTTTTAGAAACTGCCAACAATTTACTGGGTCTTAATGTTTTTACAAGGGAATTCTAACAGCCTTCAAAGACCAGATAGTTTCAGTGCACTATAAATTATTCTAGAGCATTGAAAAAGAAAAAAAAAAAAACTTTCCCAATTCCCATTATGAAGCAGGGATAATAGTGTCACTTATATACAACAGAGAGTTCAAAGGGAGAGAATTAAAGATCAATAGAATTTTTAAAAATGGGGTTGAAAGCAATGACACCCCATTAGCATTGAGCACACCTAATATCCAGATATTGGTTTCTAAACACTATGTTCCAATAAAATAAATGAAGGATTCTTGGAGAAACAGTTTATTGAAGAATTGGAGTGGTGAAAACATAGCATTAACTTGAACATTATGTGGTATCAGGTAGTGTTATGCAAAGTAGGTGAAACCTCATAAAAAACACAGGCAACATAAAGGAGTTACTAGTGACTAAAGTTGCAATAATTTGAGAGAGAGAGAGAAAAAAGACAGTATTAGGTTATAGCCCATGAATGATAAATATCCATGGGTCCATAGGGATGTAGTAAAGAAACAACTAAATAAATAAATAGGGGAAGAGAGACAACTTTTCCATATAAAATTGCAATTAATCATATAAAGGAAATTATAAAATCACAGTAGATAAACTTCATAGGGGTGAATGTTGCAAAATCAACAGATAGATGCTAAAATTAGTAGCTGAAAACCTGGAGAGTAAGTGAATTGGCATAGTCTCAAAGTAGCTCCTGATGATATTTATTAAATACAAAGCAACAGATGGTAACTTTGTAGTGGAGGAATATAGCAGAAACTACCTTAAGCAAATGATATACTTCTTCACTAGTTATAAAACATTATCAACACAATGAACCCCATTATAGGATGCACTGAATATAACACATTATTTCTGTTATATTCTTATCAAAATGCACCTGAGGAACTGTTAAAACCACAAGACTAATAGAATTAAATGTTGATAATATAATTAATAATTTAAAAATAATCATTAAATGCAAAATGGAATATTGGATGGGATTCTGAAACAGACCAAAGACATTAGTAGAAAATTTTAGTTCAGTTCATAGTATTATACCAATGTTAATTTTCAGATTTTGATAGTTGCAATGAGATCAAGGGTTATGAGGGTTATGTGGAAATTCTCTGTGCTAGTTTTTCAAATTTTCTGTAAGTCTAAAATTACTTCAAATTTAAAATGCTAAAAATAAAGCAGTTGGAATCTGGTTTGTAATAGCAATGCCCTGAATAATAATTAATTATTTCTTCTTGTAACCCAGAGTTTTGGAATGACCCTCTGAGCTATCCTCTAAGAATGCTAGTTAGTTGTTCAGCTTTTCCTTTGAGGATATGAACAGCTAACCCATCACCATCCCATAAATTTCTGCTGTTGTTTATTTGTTCAAGACAACCGAAGTTAATTACTGTTTACATGTGTCAAAGAAACAGCTAACACTGGCTGGCTTAAAGGATAGACTTTGAATTCTATTTTCAAGGTTTACTTGTTTCAATATTTTCATGTTCAAGTAAAAAATGTATTGGAAGAAAAAATTTCAGGTCGGTTCCATGTGATTTTTTTTTCTTATAAAATGCTGACAAACTATCATCAAAGTTTAAAACAATCTTGGTAATTAGGCAAAACCTTAATTATAAATGCAAGGATATAGATAGGAGAAGTGATGATAGGAGACCATGATAATAACTTTTTGATAATAACTTTTACCACTCTCAATTTTAATATGCCATGACTCAACTTCCTGTCTGCCTTTGCCTGGGAGCCTTGTCCACATGATGCCTGGGAGTGAACCAAAGAGAGTGGGAGGTGTTTGCTCACTAGCAAACATCTGTTTTTTCTTGAATTTTCAACATCAATTTATTTCTAACCTATTTCTCTTTTCATTCCTCTCTTTGCATCTCTAGTCTTCTATTGCAGCCTCTCAAATCTCTCTATCTCCACCAGCAACAAGATTATTTTCTTATAAAAATAATAGTTAATGTACTTTATTCATCTACAAATTTCTAATAACATTCTCTGATTCTTACATGGGTCAATGTTTGTGATTGTGATATTTAGGACTAGTATAAGAAGTAGGCAAAATTGTGAAGAATATGAAGTTTGTCCAAATTTCTTACCTTTGCCTCATTTTTCTACACTAAGATATTGGTTTTTTTTTATTCTCTTCATTTTTTTTTTCAAATTTAATAATACGGGTAGATAAATATGAGTATAAACAGTAAGATCCCTTACTTTAGTAGAAAGATAGATATACAAATAAATAAAGCATCATATAATGGCTACAATATTTACATGAACTTTCTTTAATTTACAGAACAACCCAAATAAAGTGTGGGTTTTAATTAAAAACCCAGCAACAACACCAAATAAATGATGTTAGATTGAACAACCATTAACTTAAACTCTCATGAATGCAGTTGTAATTAATTGGTCTCTCTGTATAACACTATTTTTTACCCTTCTTGTGCTAATTATACCAGCCAACTTTTCCTCTAGTAATATAGTGATATTTTCAGAGTAAACGTTATGATATACATATAAAGTTATATGAATATGGATATATAAGAATATCTATCTATTTATTTATTTGTACTCATTTTTACTTTTAATGGGATGCTATGAGAAGAGCCTGGAGGCAGAGATAAGTACCATGTAAGTCAACTGGGGGGACTTTTTGGTTTTTCACATAAAACAAAATGTGAACATTAAAACAAATGTTTAGAATTGTTTACATGAGAAGAAGTTTTTTAGTTTGAGTCCATCCCATTTATTGATTCTTGATTTTAATTCTTGTGCCACAGGAGTCTTATTAAGTAAGTTGAGGCCTAATCCCACATGATGGGGATTGGGGCCTACTTTCTCTTCTATCAGACTCAGGGTCTCTGATTGTATTCTTAAGGCCTTGATCCATTTTGAGTTGAGTTTTGTGTATGGTGAGAGATAGGGGTTTAATCTCATTTTGTTGCATATGGATTTCTAGGTTTCCCAGCACCATTTGTTGAAGAGGCTATCTTTTCTCCAATGCATGTTCTTGGCAACTTTGTCTAATATAAGATAATTGTAGTTTTGTGGGTTAGTCTCTGTGTCCTCTGTTCTGTACCATTGGTCTACCAGTCTGTTTTGGTGCCAATACCATGCTATTTTTGTTAATGGATAAACAAATGTGGTATATATACATAATGGAATATTACTCAGCAATAAAAGAGAATAAAATCATGGCAATTGCAGGTAAATGGATAGAGTTAGAGAAGAAAATGCTAAGTGAAGTTAGCCAATCCCCAAAAACCAAATGCTAAATGTTTTATTTAATATAAGGAGGCTGATTCATAGTGGGATAGGGAGAGGGACCATGGGAAGAGTAGACTGACTCTAGATAGGGCAGAGGGGTTGGAGGGGAAGGGAGGGGGCATGAGGTAATGATGGTGGAATGTGATGATCATTATTATCCAAAGTACATGTATGAAGACACGAATTGGTGTGAATATACTTTGTATACAACCAGAGATATGAAAAATTGTGCTCTATATATGTAATAAGAAATGTAATGCATTCTGCTGTTATATATAAATAAAAAATTACATTAAAATTTTTTAAAAAAGAATTGTTTACATGAAATTTCTGTTGGCTGAATAGGGCCTGATTTCATAATGTCCAAGATTCCCTGTACTATAGATTCACATACGCAATATGCAGGGTCTCCCTAAACCTCTCCACTGGAATGCCAAGTAGACATCATCTCTAACTTAGTATATCAAACTTGAGCTCCTGATAGTACCAACCAACCATGCCATTTTTGCCATGTTAGTTAGCAATAGTTTCTTTGTTTCAACTTCCCATGACCAAATCCTTTGGAGCCATGGTGTTACAATTCGGGATCATCCAGAAAAGCCTTGAGTCTAAAAGCTGAAACCTCAGACAGAATTTTTGTCTGCTAGTCTGAAGCCAGAATTCCTTCTGTTTCAGAAAACCTTAGTCTTTGCTCTTAAGTTATTCAACTGATAGGTCAAAGCCCACCTTGATCATGGAAGGTATTCTCCTTTAAATTAATTAAATTAGTAAATGTCAATCAGACTTTTGTTTCTCAGTCAGGTAGCACATCATTGTGGGAGCATGCGGCAGAGAAACCTGCTTACCTTGTTGTGTGGCCAGGTTACAAAGAGGAAAAAGGGGCTGGGGTTCTGATATATCCTTCAAGAGCTCACCACCACTGACCTAACTTCCTTCCTCAGGTTTCACCATGTCCCAATGCACAGCACCAGAGGCTGAGAACCAAGCCTTTAACACATAGGCCTTTGGAGGACATTTCAGACCCAAACTTTGGGAGTCAGCATCCCAGGTGGACTTTCCCTGCTCCCTCTATAACTTGTCATGACACATCTCTCGCCTCCCCATTCCCTGCTTATTTTTTTTATAACATTATCTTATTTAAATATTTACTTATGTATTATTCTTCTCCCATTAAAACATAGGGTCCATAGGAAAGAATGTGTGTTTTTGTGCATGTGCACACATGCATGCAAACCTGGGGAGAGATATTATCACTGCATCCTAGAAGCCAATACACTGGTTGGCACATAGTAGCTACTCAATAATGTAAGTTTTATGACAGAAGCAACTGCTAGAAGTTAACTAGAATTAAAGAAAGTTTGGGTTTTTTTTTTTGGTTTTTATTTATTTATTTATTTATTTTACTTTGGAGAGTGAGCAAATAAGTACAATAGGGCTTATTCAAGGCAGAATGAAAAACAAATGTATAAAGCTTGGCCTGAAACAGTTAACACGTTAAGGGATAATTAGAATTTGGTGTGACTGAAATGTAAAGTTCAAGGTGGGGGAAATTAATGTAGAATGAATTTGGATTAATTAGCAGGAGTTGATTTTGAAATGCCTTATACCAACTCCATGCTATATAATGGGGAGATGGTGAAAGATTTTAAGAAGGGAAGTGACCAGTCATATTTTCACTAAAATAAATCATAAACTTTAATTTAGAAAATGTAATAGAGAGGAGCTATGAAGAAAAGTAGCTGTTTCTAAAATGGTCTTGCTTACAATAACTCTCACGGATACTGAATCTTAAAGAGAAAGCAGAAAGTGATAACAACATTATTAAAGATGGGAATCTGTCCCCTACATTAAATACAAACAACAATTATTAGAAAAGAGTGATGTGATTATAAGTGTCTAAGTCAGTGTTGCACCAAAATAAAAAGTCATTTTGAAGTAATAAACAAATATAATTGTAACAATGATTTGGGTTCACATGGGAACGGAAGAACTAATTATTTTCACCCTCTAAAGTACCTACTGCTGTTTATCAGTTTTGCAAGATAAATGCGTTAACTCATTACATTTACATAAATCCCCTCACAGCACCTTTTTTTAAATCAGTACACATACAAAATAAATTGATTTTCTAATACTAACTTTTTTCAATTAGCATACTTATATCTGTACTTTATTAAATTTAGTTTTTCTTCATGTAAAATATCAATTTATCACCAAAAAAATATAGATCGCAGCATCAATCAAAATTTTAAAATTTAATTTCCTCCCTTATGAATAGAGTCCACCTCCTCTCACCCTTTGCATGATGTCACTGCTTTCATTAAGTCCAAACTTGAAACTTTGCCCTTGGTAGGTTTAGCCTCCAAACCTTAGAAAGAACTGAAAAATGAAATTGAAAGTTGGTACAAAAACTCATTACATCATGTGGAAGATTGCTGAGTACAATAAAGAAGAAAAACACATATCTTCAGGCACCGATTTTCCTTAATGTGAATTTTTCATTCTCTTGGTCAGAACACAAAGTTTGTAAGTTGATTTGTAATATTACATTGCAATTAAGAAGCAAAATCCCACCCTTTATTATTCTAGCTAAATGGAACAAGTATAGATGCACATTTCTGTGTTTATAAAATTCACTAAAAAGTCAATGAAATGATTTCAAAGATTAGTTTTGGAAAAATTATCTGTTTAAGATTCATTGGATCATTTTTTTAAAGCGAGATCAATAATCAAAAGATTTGTTCCTTTAAAATAAATGTCAAGAAAAAATAATTTGCTACCTTTAATTGGTGTTTATTTTAGTTTGCATACGAGACTTCAATAGGTCTTTCATGACCCAATGATCCAATTCTTTGCATAGGCAGAGTTCTGTTTCTTAATATTTTAATAAATATTGTAACAGCAGTATACTTGTGCTTTGAATATAGCCCTTGCTGCTGTAAATGAACATGTTTTTAATCTCTTCTCCTTGATCTTCTCCTCACTGATCTCAGGAAACAGAATTCCCTTTGGATCATCTCTATAAATACCCTCTGGAATCACAGATCCTGGGACAGGAGTCCCCTGTGTTTTTCCTTTGCTAGCAAATCAATAATAAAACTTCTTTTTTCTTTTTCTCAAAATCTTGCCTTCGTTATTGGATTGGTATTGGGTCGAGGACATAGCTTTCGGTAACAATATGAGAAACTTTTGTACAAAAACAAGAATGACAGCGCTACGCCCATTTAGATTATTGTCACCTAGCTTTACTATTGATGTAGAGGAAGGAGGTGATAGGGACAGATGCAAATGGTGGGAACATAAGGTTAAAGAACAATTCTATAAAATAGGCTCACTTTGTTTACCCCACATGCTTTCTTTTCCAAGAAGCAATTTACCTCCAACCCTCCCTGGCTAAAGTGGACAGAATATGTCACATTCCTCAGCAAACTACCTGTTATCTGCAGCAGAAATTGCAGACCCAAAATAATGTCAAGAAGAGGAACCCAAGTTACCCTGAAGGGGGACACTTTTTTTCACAAGCCAGATCCCGAAACTCAGGGAGATAAGGGTAATTCCTCTTAACCATAAAATCTGTAAGAATTTATGGTTAAGAATCCAATCAGAACCAGTCAGCAATGGGCCAAGGTGACCTAGAGTTGTCAGGGCAGTGGGGACTGGAAAGTCTGGTGTCATTCTGCTGTGAGTCAAAATTAAAGAGGTGGGCCCCTGGGCGGGAGTCTCTGGAAATTTCTCTGGGATTCCCAATAAAACTGGAGTTCAGGAGAGGAATGTTGTCCCTCTTTCCTCTAAAAGGACCGACTGACTCTCTTCCTTGAAAGTGTCCCCTTTCCCTTTTCCTCCCCCTTCAATAAATTCATGTCTATTACTCTGAGCAATATGTCTGAAATCTTTCTGACTTGATTATGAGAATTGGAGTTTGAAAGGGAGGGGGAGACTTCATGCTGCCTCAATTTCCCAGAAAGCCCCAGGCTTGTAACAAAGAAACTTAATCTAATCCACTGTGTCTATGTAGAAGCTATCAGTGTTGCTATACATACTAAATAAGATTTGTGAAATAACTGAAATGAAAGAGATAACATATAAAGTACAAGAGGATCTCATTTTATGACCAGAGTCCAAGGCCAGAGGCCCCACTCTGGGCACTCTGCGAGGGGTTCAACAAATCAGGTCTGGCCACTTGCCCCCAAAACCAGATGGCAAAAGTAATGGTGAAAAGCAGGAAAGGGGCTTCAATTCTCAGGTAGCTACCCTGAGAAGACAAGTGGGATGGACTAGCACCCCTAGCCCTGTCTTGGAAGTGCTGACAATAGCTTTGATGTGTTATAAATAGGGGAAGGAGGGCAAGGGTTGGGTGTCTGCATCACTGGAGCCTTTGTACAGCTCCAAAGCAGTCTTAGCCAGGTGTGGTCTGGTTCATCATTATGTTCTGATGGGTCAAGTGGGGACTTGTAGTGATAAGAAAGCCATGGGAAGGGGTAGTTTCCACTCCTCACAAGATATCAATCGATCAGACATGATCCTGGAATCCAAGGTGGCTCAGGGTAAAGGAGACAGATACACATTGGAGATCTAGATGCCAAGTCTTCAATCCTGCTTTTAGCCACCCACTGGACATTTACAGAAAAAAGTAAAGAGTCTAAGTCTTTATTACAATTTCTTCTTGGGAGTCCCCAAAAGATTGTGCATATTTTATTTGCTCTCTTGTTCATAGGTAAGTGCTTGACAGTAGATTTGTGCTATATATAACTAAATGTCTATTGTCAGATATGTGACTTCACCAATCATAAAATCATTTCTTTGGGAAATATGCTATGCTTTAGGGATGCCTAATTTATTCTTTGATCTTCAGGAAGTAATTTAGTGAGAAAATGTTCGCTTCCTCTATTCAGACACATGAAGGCAGGCCCTGTTTCCTCTTTGAATAAACATACTATAAAAATAGCATTACCATTTAAATGAATGCCGTCAGTGAAGTCAGTAGCATATAATCAGGAAACCAACTGCAACACATTCAAGAGGAAAAAAACTGGAGAGGCTTCTCAGAAGGCTAAGCAAAAAAAATACTTCCAGGTAAGTGTCATTAACAAAAGAGAAATAAACTAAGCAAGCATAAAGAATCGGGACAGTCTTCAAGACAGAGAGGGAGGAGGTGGCAGAAGATGTTTGCAAGTGGATCTGAGGGAGGAAGAGGGAAAGAATAAGCAAGAACATTTAAATTCACATGGGCAGTTACTAAAGGCAAGTGTGGGCTGTTCTTATCAGTAAAAGGGAGCAGCATTTCTCAAGATCACTCCATGACACAGAGAAAGAGGACACTGGAGAAAACAGCACTTCCCAAGACCAAGCTGTTTTACCCAGAAAGGGCTGATCTAGCTCTGTGTGGTGCTGGGAGAGCTAGATTGCATTACTGAGGGAGAAATTCAGATCTTTTTATTTTTCACCCAATTCAAACAAAAACCAGGACACAATCAACATAACAAAAGCTGTGCCGATTACTTAATAGAATTCTACTGCATTCATCAAAAACCTTTCTCTCTTTAGAAGCCAGTTCTGTACAAGTAGTTAGGTGTCTCACAGAGCTAATGAAATGCATCATCAAAGAAGCACTTACATTCACATGCATTAGCAAAAGCTTAGGCAGGGCCACCTATTGGGCACAGAGTGAACTGCAAGGAGATGGTCCCCATTTTAAAATTCTTCCCCCATGGGCTTGATAACTGTTAAGAAATCCTTCCAGCAGAGCCATTCAGATGTAGGCATTCTTTTATTTGAAGGCCCAGGTTAAATTGTAAGTCTGTTAACTGGAAGGAAAACTAGACTTCTTTCCAAGGCATGGTCCTCATCTGTAATGGTTTATTACATTGTAGATGGCAACTTCAGGTACCTCCATGACTTTCCTTCTTTGTAATGTACATGAATGCATGAGCTGGCCTTAGAAAAATGGAGTTTTTATGTATACACTATATATATATAATTAGCACTATATGTGTATTCATAAAAGCTATGCATTTATAGGATCAAAGACAATTATAAATATAAACAAATTTATATTATCATAATAGTCCAATATCAAATTTAGCTTGATGAAAATGCTTAAAGTGAATCACAGAATGCATCATGTTACATGATCAATTTTCCCATGACTGAACTTTTACTTAGCATATTTGCCGTGATGGACTGAATGTGTCACAGACATTTGAAGTACCCACTGTTTGTGTAGTGATTTTGACTCTCTTCAACGGTGGCCTTGCCTAAGATTCCCATTATAAACATACAAATTCAAGGTCTAAAATCAAAAACTCAATCAATAATTGGTTTTAAGATGGTTGTCCAAATGATCCAAAACATGTCTACTAAAAAATGATACTCGACATTTTAAATGTTTAAATACAACTAAAAATCACAAAACCTCCCATATCTCCATGTTTATCTAAGCCCTTAAAGGATCCACACTGAGCTACATTGATTGCTCTGAAGCAATATTGCCTATGGAACTTTTTGCAACATAGCTAATGTGACTGGCAAATTGAATATTAAGTTTTGTTTAAGTTTGACTTATTTAAATTTCAATAGCCACATGTGGGTGGGTGGTGGCTACTGTAATGACTAGCATCATTGTTTTTTTCCCCATTGAACTCCTGTCAAAGACTGGCTTTCCAAAATAGTACTAAATCAACTTATTGTTTAACAATTGTCTCAGACAATTCAGTAGTTTAAAACAACTAGTGTTTCTTGGCTCACAATTTCCATGGGTCAGAAATTTGCGAGTAACTTAGCTGGGTGGTTGTGTCTCAGGGTCTCTAATGGGACTGTCCTTATCTGAAGACTAGCCTGGGGCAGAAGGATTAACCCTGAAATGGCTTGTTTACATGGCTCTTGTCAGAAGGCCTCAGTTCCTTGTGGGATGTTGGTAGGGGACTCATTTCCTGTTAGGTGCACTTCTCCACAGAGTTGCTTGGTATGGATTCATTATAGGGCTGGGGCCTTCTGGGAAACTGAGTCGTGTGAAGAAACCCTTTCCCCAAGCCCAAATTCTCTCAAAATCAAGTTATTAATATTTTAGACATGTTGATCAGAATTACAGACATGAGTTTAAGAGGAAAAGGGAAAGGGGGAAACTCTCAAGGGAGAGAGTAGGTCTTTTCAGAGAGGAGAAGGACAGTTTACCTCTCCTGTACTCCAGTTTTATTGGGCTCCCAGAGAAGTTTCTAGAGACTCCCACCCAGGTCCATCTCTTGACTTTTGACTGACAACAGAATGACTCAGACTTTCTAGTCCCCACTGCCATGACAACTCTAGGTCATCATGGCTATGCTGATTGGTTCTAATTGGATTCTTAAAGATAAATTCTTACAGATTTTATGGTTAGGAGGAATTACCCTTATCTCCCTGAGTTTCAGGTTTTGGTCTATAAAAGTTACCCTCTTTCAGGGTAACTTGGGTTCCTCTTCTTGACATTATTTTGGGCCTGCATTTCTGCTGCAGATAACAGGTAGTTTGCTGAGTAATGTGACATATTCTATTCCCTTAAGCCACGTAGGGCTGGAAGTAAATTGCTTCTTGGAAAAGAAATCATGTGGGCTCAGCACAGGGGGCCCATTTTATAGAATTGTTCTTTAACTTTATGTTCCCACTATTTGCATCTGTCTGTCCCTTATCAATGTTAATCCACAATCTTTCTTCAGAGACAGGAAGAGAGGCACCACACATATGATTATTTTCTCTGCCACACAGGACACAGAGTGGACTGAGCCAGGAATTGCTGGCTGGCACAAAGGTAGCCAGCCTCAGATTGGATAGGAATCAAAGCAATTGGCCAGGCAGAAAAACGACCCAAATGGAAAGATTTACATTTAATAGGTGCAGAGGTGATGTCTGAGTCAGGTTTTGCTGCTATAACAAAATACCATAAACTGGTATTTATTTTTGCAGTGCTGGAAATTGAACCCATTTTATAAATTTGCTAATCTCATTCATGAGGGCTCATGACTTCGTCACTCCTAAAGGACATACCCCAATACTATTGCATTAGGGAATAAGCTTCCAAATAAATTTTGGAGGCTGTATAAAAATTCAAACCAAAACAGGTGGGATTTGAACCCATATACACTGGTTCCAAAGGCTGCTCTTCTAACTGCCATATTCTACTATTCTAAAGGAAACAGTTCCCTGCTCACCATAGGATAATTTCCTAGCATCTTATCCTGACATGTAAGGTCCCCACAGTTCAGCTCACCAAAACGTCTACCTAATTCCATGACTCTTACCCAAGCTCTTCTCCCTCAGTTCCCCCAAACATACAGCACTCAGTGTTGGTACTGCCTCTCTCTCTCCCTTTATGCCTCTTGAAACTGAAAAATCTAACAATGAGTGGGATCCCAGAGAAAACAGCACACAAAAAGCAGCAGGTGCCCAACTGCCATGGTTTTACACATCTGAATTCTGAGGCTGTAGAATCCAACTTTGATGAACAATGTGATCTTTCGTGTGTATTTAGGCTCTCAGCTGAAGAACAAGGAAAATGAAATTTAATACCAAGCTGCGTGAACATGGTATGACTCTTGGATAATTTATTTTTTTATGACAGATTCCATTTTCTGCTGGTGGCATGATTACATGGGAACACATTTGTTCATGGAGAGTCCATTTGTGTCTCTTGCATGGGCTAACTCAGTGGTAGCGTTTAATTTCTATAATATTATTCACTTATCAGACCAAAAGACATGCTCAGAATTACTAAGTTTACTGAAATGTTGTTAAGAGAATCAGTCTTGAGAGGCAAAAGAAGTATCAGTATTTAGCTGAGATTGGTCTCATTATCTGCAAACTGTGGATATCATGGAGATGATTAGTTTTCTGGATAAATTCAGGTTTGAAGAGGTGTAAATATGTGCTCTATCATGAATTCTATCAGAAATGTTGTGATGCTGTATTGTTTACTGTGCAAGGCTGTTGAAAACTAAAATATGTAGAGTGAAACTGAGTAGATGTTATGTAAATTAGGAAATGGTGGACTGGATTAGGGAATGTTCCTCAAAAGGGGGCTGTCATGTATCAGGTATAACTAATTGTTGGATAATGGAATGTAGCCCTAAATCAGATATTCTAATTTTTAAGAGAAAAAGATTTTTGGATTTCAATATCCCTGATGTTTAAATGTTAGTTAGTGTGGTAGGCAGGGTTCTAAGAATAAGGTTTTTCCTTATAGGCCCCTCCCCTCTGGCTGTGAGTGGAATCTGTTAATATGATGACAAATAACCCCAACAACTTTTATGTTATATGGCAAAAAGTTCACTTTAGTGGGTTTAATCTAATCACGTGGTATCAGAAGAGGAAAGCCCAAGAAAAATAACACAGAACTCTGCTGCCTTTGAAGATGCAGAAGGTTATGTCAAAGAACCAATCAGCCTCTGCTTAGGGTCTGAGAGTAGTCCCAGGTGACAGCAGCAAGGAAATGCGGACTTGAGTCTTACAACCACAAGGTCCTGATTTCTGCCAACCACCTAAATGAGCTTGGAAATGAATTCTTCCCCAAAGCCTTCAAATAAGATCTCATTACAGCCAATGCTGTTATTTTGATCTTGTGAGACTCTGAGCAATGAACCCAGCTGAGCCTACCCTGATCATGACTTACAGAACTGTAAACCAATAAGTAGTTGCTGTTGTAGGTCAATAACTGTGTGGTTATTTTTACTCAGTTATAGAAAACTAATGCAGTAAGCAATTAAATTTATTCTAAAATCTTTAGTAGGAAATGTAATACATATCAGTCAATGAGACAGCAATCTTCAATCCTTGGTATAACAAAGGTGCAACAAGAGGGTGGAGATGAATGGGACCCTGAGCATTTCTCTATCTTCTCATCTAACCATTTATACCACATGCTTCTAATGGTAATCACTGAAAGTCAGGCTTGAAAAAAGTAAATTTTAGTTGAATTTCTTTAATCAACTGAATACACTTTAAGATGCAAATAAAAATTACCCACTGCCAGGTACAGTGGCATATACCTATAATCCCAGTGACCTGGGAGGCTGAGGCAGGAGGATCACAAGTTTAAGGCCAGCCTCAGAAACTTAGTAGGCCCATAAGCAACTTTGAGATCCTGTCTCAGAATAATAAAATAATAAATGAAAAAGGCTGGGGATGTGGCTCAGTGGCAAAGCATCCCTGGGTTCAATTCCCATTACAAAAAAAAAAAAAAA